>NW_025931338.1:0-54757 GCF_000764305.2 Hyalella azteca
ATAAATCCGGTTTAATTGGTTTAGCTTAATCATAATGATGATGTTTTCATAATTAAGAAATGAACTCCAGCAAGTAATTTCCACTTTATCGGGTTTTGCAGGATTTAGAAACTAATTTTGGAGTCAATTTCAAGATCAAATTTTAGAGTAAAATAAAATATACTCATTTCAAGAAATTAGGTCAATGGAATTATCAAAATTAAATTTTCAAAATTTGATAACGAATGTTGCGGTGTTGTTAGTTATTTTGGTTTACCTGCAAGTAGCAATGGGAACAGTTAATACAGAAGCATACATATCTTGTGGCAACAGCACAATAATTATTAAGGCGGTCCCAGATCCACACAATGTAATTCTATTGCTTCGATACTTCGTTAGGCTGCAGCGCAGCACCGATGAAGGTCTTGGCGCTTAACTCTAACCGTCGGATCGACACGTCGCTGAGGGAGAAACATCGTCAGCCAGCGAGAAATCCGCTACTGAATAAACGGCATATTAACATTATTGGGAAAATGAGAAAAAAATGGGCTAAAACTTTATTGACTAAAACTTTGAGATGCAGATAAGATGCGCAATTTAATCAAGAATTAATGCTAGATGGGACGAGCGATGTTCCTACAGTGATGCAACGCAAAAAATATTCGAATTATACCCTACATCAGCATTGTTACGTAAAAGGGTCGTTACTATATTAAAAACATCTTACAGAAATCCTTTTGATGTGCCAACGACAGTGAAATATATGTTTCAATCAAAACAAACAATAAAATAGAAAAAATGCATATTATAGTTTTCATTTGAGCTTGCGTGAAAGACCAAATTCTGTCATCCAATACAAATTTAGTTTTTATTGATATTTGATCATCTAGATTATAGATCACATCAGCAGCTTTTCGCGTTTCACAGGATAGAAAAAGAATTCGGGAATTTAGTTATAGAGGATCCCGTTATCCCGAATCCGGTCATCATGATCCCAAGCATCCATAATCCTGTAAAGTACCAGATTTAGAGCAAATGATGAACCGACTTAACTTTAGCCCAAAACTCAGATTCAAATCCTGCATTGTATTTCGAAGAAAATATAAATTATTCATTTATGTATAAAACGTTCATTTAGTATAGTTAGAATCAAATATCAGGTTGTAAACTTATCCTTCCCTTCATTTTCTTGATGTTTCAGATAAATAAAATTTACATTAAATATCCCGATTATATATAGGCTATTATTAGAATTTTCGATACATGTATATAGAAGTTTAGTAATTAGATTTCTGACAGATATCTTTGCGAAATCATTTTCGTAGAGTTAGAATCAAATATCCAATATTCCCTTCATTTTTTTGATGTGACGGAAAAATGAAATTCCCATGAAATATTCCGATTATGTTACATATATTATACATATTCATAGAATATGCGATATATAACAAGTATTAAAGTTCATCGAGGTTAGAACCATTTTATGTTTGGTCGAGGTAAGGATGAAAATTTTTGCAAAAATATAAAAGTGAATGTTCGCGTCACCATAAAATAAATGTTGAATAGAACAAATAAAATTATTAAAATTCTAGCCCAGCCGGAAAAAAAATCTCGCCAACGTCAATACTGGTGTCAGGCTGATCGATTACATAATAATAAAACGTCATAATTAAGAAACTTTCGAATGCACAACATTTACTGTTGGCATAAGATACTGGACAAACAGCAAACAACACAGATTTTAGTTCACTATTTGTGTTGAGGTTTTTTATTGAAATATTGACCAATAATACGCAATGCGAGATGTCATTGTACTCAAACTCGTCAGTCAGATCTATTAACGTTCTCAGTAGCACCTTGACCTAAGAATTTATGTCGTACTTGTATCGTATCGTAAGCAACCTAGATTGCCCGATGATTTGGTAGGAGTCTAATTTTACTTTACTATTACCAATTGACAATTTTTAAGCAAGTACTATGAAATTTAAAATTATATAAATTTATATACGTTGGAACATTTAATTTCGTCTTATTTGATTTCATTAAAGCAACCACTTACAAACATTATAAACAACGTTCATGTATCGAATCATCTTTAAACCTTGTTTGGTGGATGCCCAAAGTTTCTTCATAGCTTGCTCTAGCGAATAATGAGCCTAAAACAACAACCAATAGAACAAAAGCTAAACCCTAAGCATGTCTTTGAATTGGTAAGTACAAGGACATGTAGTGTCCATTGTAATCTCAAGTTATGAAGATTCTTGTGTCGAGCCCCCAGTTGTGTCATACAGGTAGGTTGTGCAATCGGGTGATGACTTTTGTACAACCTCGTTTCCTGTATCATTAATTGATTAGCTTTCATTTAAGAATGAAAAATAAAATACATTCTCGGCGAATTGATGAAAAACCATACGTACAAAATGATTTTAAGAATTTCATTTATCAGTTTCTAGATACAAAATCGAAGAAAATTGAACAGGAAAAATAAAAAAGTCATCACCCTAGCGTGCACCTTTAAATAGGTACTATAGTTCTGTGACAGACAACAATGACATAACTTAAAATATACAATGCGTCTCATTCAACGAAATGATATACATAACTCGCTATGACAGAACAATGCAATTTCATATATAGAAAAGTATTGCGTCCATAATGGATGCATTCGTTTGTTCTTCAAGCATTCAATACAATATTATTGCACATAAATCTTTCTATTTAAATCGTTATAGCGCTAAAGTATTAGTATCATTCATAAGAAATAACTCCATTCCTGTATAAAAAACAATCAAAATTATTTTAGAACACTCAAACATGGAACTGGCTTGAATATTTGGGGCACATCAACACCAGCTTTGGTATAATGTAGGTAGACGCACCGATGAGCGCAGGTGAGATAACAACAGATTTTAGATTTATTATTAAAGCGGGCTGGAAACCGGGACCATGGCCGTAAGACTGCAATTTATAATTTACAAAATAATATCATTATAGAGTAAATAAAAGTTTCCTGTAAACGCCCAGTTGCGGATAAATAAATGATATATTTTCAAATTTACGAATTAATTTAGATCAGAAATAAAAGAAGATTTTCAGTTGATTAATTTTACTTTTCTAGTTGATCAAATTAACATATCCTAATCTATAAATTGACACCTTGATACTGCTGGGGCTTTTTCCGAATTTCATTTTCCAAACTGTTCCGTGAATTGCAGTAGACTTGCAGTAGACTCGTCCAACTGAAGGACAGCCCAAATCTGTCAGGACAGAGCGACGTGAGTCTGTCGTCACTCTGTTGCGTCTCAAGAGTCTCTCAATACGAGGAATTTGGAGCGACTTTATAAGGCAATCCGCTTCGTGAAGGCAGAGTTAAGGACCAGCAGAAGAAATGCAGTAAGGCACAAAAGGCCACTCATTGCACAAAAGACGCCCCTTGAGTGGCTGAATTGAACGATAAATAGCTTTATTGCTTGTTTCGAGATGACAAATTGTAATTTTTCGGAGCTGGCATGAAACAAAAGGTAAAGACTTCTATCTGTTGTGCATATTCCATTTTATATCAGAGCTATTGTTGTCGGTAGTTTCGCGGCCTTGGTAAAAAGTGAGTTAGAAGTTTATGTCGCATATGCAGACACGGATGATGCCCATATAAGCATTTCATGGAGATTTCCCACGCACTGGAAGGTAAGCAAGTTTTAGATACTTGCAAAAATGATTCTTAAAACGCACTAAATTTTGCATATCAGTTTTCTCCAGATATATATAAATATCTTAAGCACGAAGTTTGTGCAACAACAAACTATCGCTCTTATTGTTAAAAAAATATTAAATTAAATCTTCCTTTTGAATTTATAAACCCTACAGAAGATCTAAGAGTGGTTAAACACAGATGATAAGAACAATGGAAATCGTTTAGATTGAATACGATAAATCTAAACAATTTCCCAGAGTATGATGAGAAGCTCACTAAATTAGGATTTCTGCCCGGATTGGCATGCCACGTCACGTACGCTGGTTACCTCATTCATCTAGCTTCATCATTAGCCGAGTTCTCAGGAATTTAAGAGTATATAAATTAGCCAAAAAGCTCACCATTTATTATAAGAGGAAACGTTTCGGAGCCGAGTTCCATCGTCAGTTCAAAACCTAGAACACAGGTACAAACAATTAGCAACCTAAAATTCACATTCAAACAATAATTCACCGGAACTTGAGGACGTTGGAACCAAAATAAAAAACAAATATAATGAGATAACATGAGCAGAAGGTACTATCTATTTACAATTTCCAGAGAATAGGAACTGAAAGCGGCATTTGAACTGGGCTTATGTTTAAAAATATACACTGAATCTAAAATTCGTAAGTCTGAGACACCGGTTAATTGTGGAGGCTAAAACTCTAAAATAAGTATTGGACACCGGGACTATGCACTGCTCGGCATGAATACGTACGGCTGAATGAAGGGGATGCGCAAATATGTTACAAATTAAGTGGGATTCAAACGTTATTTAACCGCGGCTTCCGAATTTGCTCTACTATTTCCATGCTATGCACACTGAATTTGAACATTTGCGCAGTATCTTTTCACTAAATGGGTTTCCATCAAAATTGGTGTATACCCTAGTTAAGAAATTCTTGTCTAAGCAACATGTTGAAGTTGTTCCCGAGAGTGACGATAGGAATGATGTTTCTTATTATTTTTCTTACTTTGGCCACGCACCTGAGATTTACATTTACATTCGAAGATTTACATTCGCCTTCCGAATGTAAATCTTCGTGTATTGTTAGTGAACAATTTTAAAATTAGGTTGTTCTTTAAGTACAAAGATCCTCTCCCTATTCTTATGCGATCATTCCTAGTTTATCAATATAGTTGTGAGCATCTGCGTATGTCGGTATGACATCGCTCAATTTTTGTACTAGGCTTGCAGAGCATAGGGGCAGGAGTTATAGAACAGGGAAACATACTTGCGCATCCCCCTCATTCAGTCGTACGTATTCATACCAAGCAGTGCCACGTCCCGATGTCTAGTAGTGATTTTAGAGTTCTAGCCTCCACAACCGGTGTTTTTGACCTACGAATTTTAGAATCATTGCATATCTTTAAACAGAAGCCTAGCTTAAATGCCGTTTTCAGTTTCTTTCTTCTACAAATTGTAAATAGATAGTACCTTCTGCTCATGTTATCTCATTTATATGCGTTTTGTTTTCGATTTCGGTTCTAATATCCTCAAGTTTAGTTGAATTGTTTTTAAATGTGAATTTTAGGTTACCTATCGTTTCTACCTGTGTTCTAGGCTTCGAACTGACGAAGGAGCTGGACTCCAAAACGTTTTCTCCTATAAGAAATGGTGATTTCTTTGGCTATTTTCTTTGCTTTTAAATTCCTGGTATATTTGCGATTAAATCAACCAAGTGATCTTAATACTTATAGCCCAGTTCTGAATACGCGCGCATCTGTACGTTCTTCGTACTTAATTGTTTGTGTAGCGTTGCCGTACTGCTGTGTGTACCAGTAGTCCGCTTCGTAATATTTGACTTCATTGACAATATATTCGTCGTTATTGTTTTAATGCTCGTCTAACTGTGACGATATTCAAGCCAATTGTACTTTAGTCTTGTGGAGTCCCAAAATTCTGGATGTGACTTAGATTTAAGTTTCCTCGCTTACTTTAGATTGCGGGAAGGTCTGGCCTTTTTCTGATAGCTTGAGTGTTTCAGATTTACCTGCGAGTGTACAATGCTACATAGCTAGTTAATTACAGGGGAACCTTCTGTGTTAGCTATTATTACTCTTTCATTTTAGAAGTACAGTTTATTGTTGCAATTAGTTCATTATATGTATTGTTTCTTAAAAAAGTAAAGCATTGCATTTCATTAGCATTTGTCCTTGCTTCCGTCAACGGCCTCATACGTTCCCCCGACATAGACCAACCCTTTCCTCGCAGAAAATTTTGGAAGAGGCCATATTTGCATGCCATAGAAGAGCAGCGAGATCAGTTCTTTACAATTTCTCAGTTCTCTCCTTCAAGTGGTAATATTTTGAGTGTGCCATAAAACATGATAATTGGACGGCTATTTTCTCTCTGACTTGGTGAAAAACGAATTATTTTGCAACGAAAATTTTCCGGAAAAAAAGTGGACTGCGCTGAGGGAGAGTGAGGATCTAAGCCGAAAGTACATCTGAATTCAAGTTTTCATTTCTCTCAGGATATTTCCCCATTTTATGCTGGAGTGTTGTGATTTTTTGTAAATTTATGTTAGTCGTTTAGGCGGAGGTGACAAATCTCGACCAACATCTACCAGGTAATTTAAAGAAAATTATCAATTTCTTAAACGTAGCTTTATTAAACAAGGTATTTGCGTTCAATTGAATAACGAATTTTAGTGTGAAATATAATAATGGCGTTATCTAGATTTTGTGCATATTGCTTCTTTGGAAGAGAGAAAATATGGGAAAAGTTTCGTGTTTATTTTTTATTGTGGTGAAGGATGCTGCTTCACTTATAGCAGCCTCAAAAAATTAGCATCTGCAATTTCTTCAATTTGGAGAACGAAAGTTCTCCCGCATCTAAATGATTCCGACAGCTTCACGCTTGGGAATTTGGAAAATAATTGTTTCTTAGTAGCCCCATTCTCAAAATTGCATAGGAAAGAAAGAATTTTGAGGGATATTATATATTATCAATATTTACAATATCACTAACTTCATTCTTATTTTTTTTCTCAGTTCCTGCCTTCACATTAGCTCCTGATTTGAACGAGGTTAACGGCTTATTGCTGCAGCTCTAGTATGTGCCATTTTACCTAATATGATTACGTCAGTTTATTAATATTAATTATATCGCCGCGATGTTTTATTTTTTTTCTCAGACGTTGTTCCTAAAGCCCTGTAATTAGATTGAGATTGTGGTAATATGTGAACATAAAAATTGTTAGAAGTTGATCGTTTCCATTTTTCGCAACTACTTCCTTATAGTTACTCCACTTTTTCACTGAATGAACATTTAGCCTCGCAAGTTCAAAATTTGTTTGTTATTGTTATTTAGCTAGAATAATTCTTCTGCAGTCAATGCAGGTAAAAAAGCACCGGATTCAATCTGACCGAAGTCTGCATTATTTCCAGGGTCAAAGTTCTGAGGTTTGATGGCCATGGCGAGCCGTTGTGCCCAGGCTGCAGCACGAGGCAAGCCTGATGCAATACTGAGATTACAGTCTTCTCGAGCTCGCTTTTTAGCAAAAAGTGTAGCGACCGCGTGACGCAAAACAATGATGTCGACGGCCTCTTTCGTGCCCGAGAGCTTCGATTTTGATTATCAACCTGGGATATTAGTGTTCCTTAAGTTTCATTGGCTTTTTGGCTCATAAGAAAAAGATTATTCTTTCCCGACTTATTTCTTATATTAGATGCTCAAATTCCTATGAATTTTGCAGATTTTATGCGAACTTGCATTTAGGTATTCAATAGGTGAAGAATGTTATGCGAATGAAAACTCATTTGAGATCCTGTTAAATATGTGTCCAACATTCATCAATTATATTTGAAACCTGGTCTAGAGATAAGTTATATTCACCCTCATTATAAACTTCCGACCAATTGTATGTGCGTGCACTTCAGGGTAATGACTTTTTCGACTTTGTTTGGATAATAAATGATACAAGGAAACAAATTATGCTGAAACAAAGATGTGCTTAATTCACTTTCCCTAATTCACCGAAAACTTCTCTTTATTCTAATGTTTTTATGCACACATGATAATTCGTTGCTGATAAGCCACCCACTTACAGTCGATTTGCGGCGCACTGGGGAGAGCTATGTTATGGTGATGGTATATAAAGGCGAGCGGAGGAAGTTACATAGGAATGTAAAAAATAAATGCATTGTCAGGCATGTTATACCTACTTCGCGGTTGCTGTTGCTTGACTGCTAATACGAAGTTCTCACCTGTAAGGTTGTAAATTTAATTTAAAAGACTTTAAATGGGCATTTTCGGTGGTAGGGATAGACATTGTCATTAGTCTAGGAGTCTCTACCTAGCACTCATATGACGGGAAAACCGTTCATCCATGGGCTCCGTCTACCCTTAGTTGATTTTGACAGATTTCCTTTACTCTCCCTGGTTTGGGAGACGAACTGGGCACATCTTCAGCAAAACGATAAAATTGCATAGATATAGATAGTCAGAGAGAAGTCTAACTATTCGTATTACTTTGCGTTATTCATGTCTTCATTGCATAGTAATATTGTGCTGTTACTAAATATTGGTTCTGATATTTCAGGCTGCCGTATTGACGTTTGACTCAGTTGCCCAAGATGAAATGAACCCACAAAGATCAGCCTTCATATAACATCGCTGCCGAAAGTTTGTTAAAAATTATGCCCATGGGCAGAGCTGGGCAGCGCTACTTTGAAATGTAGCGGCCGCTATCGCTACCGCTTCATGCTCTAAATGTAGCGGGCGCTACCGCTACCGCTACACCTACTAGATTGTAGCGAGCGCTACCGCTATCGCTATTCTGCTATTGGGATTTACTCATTAACATTTAATGATAATAAAATACTTTCAAAACATATCAATGCAACTTTATTGCAATTAACCTAACCGAACTAGTGCGGGTTAGATACAGTAAATAAAAGTTACAGTTATTTTTATGTTTTACCTTCCCTACATGGATTTGAACTTTAATCTACCAATCTCAAAAAATATCCACATATATGTACATATAAAAAATCATTCTTTTATTTGCATATATATGTGGATTATTTGTGAGATTGGTGGATTAAAGTAGACATCCATGTAGGGAAGGTAAAACATAAAAATAACTGCGTAAAAATAACTGTAAGCAAACTGAAACATGAAAAAATACCAGTAAGTGGTAACTGGTAACAACTTAACAAGTAACAACTATAACATGTTGACACTAGTAACAGGCTGAGGTTGATAACATTTCACCGAAATCTTTCGTACAGTTTTATTCTGTAATTTATATTATGTATGTATCATGCTGGTTTTTAAATATAATTTAATACTATTAATTAAAATCTAAAGGCTTTATCTACAAATGTAGCAGTAGCGCTGTAGCGGCAAAACCTCGTATCGCTGCTTAAATATATAGCGGGCGCTACCGCTACCGCTACATTGCATTGAATGTAGCGCCGCTACCGCTACCGAAAATGTAGCGGCCGCTACATGTAGCGCGCTACTGCCCACCTCTGCACCATGGGTTCCAGCAAATTTGCCCGATCAGTTTGGCGCAGCCATTATACCCTACTTGGCCGAATCCCACTATGGCTCACTTAATTATGAATAGCAGGCGAATTTTTAAACAGCATAAATCTCACGAATAAACCGAGATGCGGCACGTTGTGCGTCTCTAGTGCCTCGATTCTTTAGTAGACGTGGGTGATAAGAAATGAAAAACAATTGAGAGAATTTTCGCTATGCACAGACTTATACATCTCACCGTCTCATCGCAGCTGAGTTAAACGGCCTAGATGTGACCACATGCATGTACGATTCAACTTATTAAATGTGTGCTTACACTAAAGTAGGAAATGAGTTACTGGCTCACCGTGCATTTCACTCAGGCACTAAATCAATAATTTTCATTGTGCAACTATTTGAAAAATTTAACATCAATTGTAATAATAAATGTATTGTTTGCGATGCTGTCTCCTCTCAGATTATTATGAGTTTTCTCCTATTTAATCCTATAATCTTATACTTTGCTAAAACCAAATTAAATCGACATGTGGTCGAGTGGGCTGAAGAAAAGATATATGATGATTATTACTTGTAGGCGCGTCTTAGTACGACTGATTACCTTTGGTATAGGTTCTCATTGATCTCCACCGAAAAAAAATTGAGAGCGAATTTGTAACCTTAAAAAAATAATTGATCAGATGTATGTTGAGTTCAGTTGAAGTTGACTAAATTACTATTGAAGATTTTTCAAGTAATTATTCGGTTGGCGCATTTTTAACCATTGCCTATTTCTAAAAATTTGCTCATTAGCTGAATAAAATATCAAAAATTATGTATTGAGTTCCAGTTGAATCATGACAATGATTATTTAATGTATTTTAACGGTGAATAATTCAACTGTGGGTTTTGGAAAAATCTTAAGTGGTCTTGATTCAAGTATCTCAAAACAGTCATTACTAAAATGATGCTGGCTGCGATCGAATAACCGAATTTCATAGTTGATTCTGAGACAAATTTATTGAATTTACTCTTGAATTTGAATTGAATTGAATCACGCTTTATTTTCATTCATGAAATTTTTAATCTCAAATCTCGTATTTTCTTTTCGAGATTTTTCTGAAATAGTAGATACATCAGATATGAATAAATAGAATGGAAGACCCACCATTAGAAACTTTAAAAAAGTCAATTGATTATTATTCTGTACGATTTAATAGATACATTTTCTACCGGTATTAAATAATGTCTTCTTAATAAAAACAGGATCACAATAATTATGTTCAAATTTGCATACAGATTCAGCTCAGGCTGGTCGCAAAATCAATTCTAAATTCACATATATATACCCCATATAATTCACATATATTTCCCATCTAAATTCACATATAACGTGGATTTCTCTTGCTGGGATTCAATTAAATTTTAGTTGAGAAATCATCCTACAGGCAACGCTTCGGTTCGCCAACATTAGTCTATTGTTTATTATGTATACTTATATTTTTCAGTTCTGATTGACCACAAATTAGGGCAGGTTCAGTAAGACCTCATTAATGACCGCACTGAGAAATCAATCTTCTCTAAAATATGTGTTACAGCTATCGTTTAAGTAATGATAATATGAGTGCAATCTAAATTGCTTGCATAGATTGGTATGATAGTATCTGTTATTAGTAGGCGATTAGTAGTTGTAATTCGGAACCTTGGTTATAGTACAATAACATCAGAGAAATTAAATCCGCATGCAATTTTTTTTGCAATGTCTGTTTGCTTTCCGGAAACTATGAATATTCAGGAATATAAGCAGATTCTTGTACGAAACCTCGAGACTACTTTGTAAATGCCACATCATTATCCGCTCAAAGATCCATGAGCTAGCGTTACATAAGCTAGGAGGTGTCAATTTCATTCGATATCTTTTTAAAAAGAATTTTTGCTCCGCAATTTCTATTTTACACGCTCCACTGCAACCGTTGTTATAACAACTTAGGCAAAAATATACATATCTTTAGATTTTTCGTGAGCGCTTATTTTTTCGTTATCAGTCGGAAATTCAGAGGAGGTTTCTTTACGATGTGAACAATTTTGACTTCCTGAAATGAAAGCAAAAAATTATCCTACAAATTGTCATTAAGTTGAAATAAACAAACGGACATGTTAAGCAATGAATATTAATCTGTGTCTAAGATCCGCACTGATAAGAAAAACACTAATGATCACTAATTGCTCCCTGCAGTTCCTGCGCACATTCTTTTTAAACGTATAGCGTATTAATTAATGCATGACCTTATTCAAAAATAACGTTCATAATTCAAAATTTATAATTTTAGCAATATAATTAATCTTATACGAAGATTTATTCTGTTTTCGGTTTGCGTTGTAGGGACGAACGTCCTCTAAACATTGAGTTGTGTTACCACGCGACGACCGGAGCATCAAAAACATAATTAGGAGCAATTTTCAAGCTTCAAGAACCAGTCGTAATTAACTCTTAATTAATTACCTGACTTGAGAAGAGCTTAGTCAACCGCTTGAGGGTTGGCCGCCTAATTTTCAAATCAAGTATTTTTATTTAAAAAAGCGCAGAGCAACAAAGGGATATGTTACAGGTGGCTCTAATTGGAATGTCTACGACCTTGGTCATCATCTGTCCGAAATATGTGCAAATTTAAAGCTATAATTTATTTATTTATATCATATTAATATATTATTCACTCGTGATGGAGTGTAGTTGAGTGAATCGATCGAAAGTATCTGCTTGTATAGAAATTACTCGTATGAACCCAGTCAGAAATCGCCGCAGTCTGGAAGCCAGCCGCGGGTGAACTTGCCTGCGCCAACGCTCGCCCCAGCGCAACGCCAGGGTGGTCAACAGCGCAGGAATGTCCACAGCAGCGCAATATTGTGGCAGCAGCCTTCCTCACCCTTCACCCCCTTCCTCTCCCTGCCTCCTCAAAGCTTGAACCGTTACCGCCGGCATATTCGACGTAGGCCGCGGTAGAGCTGCGGCAAGTTGCCTGCCGCAGCTTTTGCCGACCGAGGCCCCGCGGTGTTCGAGGCAGATGAGGCCATATCATCGCTAGACTGCTTGGACGCGAGGTGAAGTCGGCTACAACGGCCTAGATTTGCGCGTCTGCGAACGTCTCTGCGGCGAACGGCCGCAATGACTGCGAGAATTTCGAACTGGGAAGTGCATCTCTTTCTATTTTACCAATCCTGACAATTTTACATTGTATTGTATAACTCAGCAAAATTAGTTATTATTCGTGGTCATATTTTGTTACGTGTTTGTCGGCTTGAGGAATATGTAAATTCGTAAATAAATTAATAAGAACTATGCATTTATTCTTTCAATTAAGGGGCCAACCGAAGATTTGCATGGACTGACCTCTCACCTGATGAATAACTTTATTTTGGTCAGTGGATTCATCTGTCATGACTATACAAAAATACTCGAACTCGTGAATCTTTTACATAGGTCTATACTGAGAAGAAAGTTGAAATGCTGCACTAAGTACTGTTCTTAAACGATCTAGTGCATTGACTGCAAAATTAATTAAATTTAAATATATCGATTTATTGTTCATTATCTCGCTCCCAAGCACACTCCTGCATGTGAACTCATCTCTTGCTCTTACACAAGCGCATTCTGAGGATTAGATTCAGGGGGTGATTCTTTTTACGTTGTCTGTTTGATCGAGTCGCACTTCATAATTAATATTTATCCGTTTATAGAGAAATTTACATTTTTGCCAACAACTATAAAGTGCGAATTTTTTTACCACGGGATATAATGCACGGGAACGCTGCATTATAATCGAAACATGAATTATTCTGATGTTACGGCTTATGATATGAAGTATGAATCAAGTTTTTACAGAATGAACAGATCAAGTGGAAAATTTTATTTTCGTTCACTATTAAAGTTCGGATAGAAATTTGCCATGGGATAAGCCGGCAGATGATGGCAAAACTCGTTATTGTTTTTCCTATACACCACTATTTCTCCATATGCAAAATAATTTCGTTCGATCACCATAGAAAGTCCTGTCTATGGCGCTTTTATTTACTATTATAACAAGGTATATCTTTACTATCTTCAAGAAATTAGCCGAGGGAAAAGTTACATTAGTAAATTTAACGGGAAATGAAGCAAAAGCAGTGGCGTTGGTAGAGGAGGCAGGTTTGCGAAATGCATTCTAGTTGCCGGGACATTCAATAGCGAGAGGCTGGTTTCAAATAGCGTTCATTTTAGCAGCGCCAGTTCATTAGACGAGCTTTGAGAGCGGAAGCCTGGCTTTAGTGAGCACAAACTAAATGTTTGCTTGACGTAAATCAAGTGTAAATTTGTTTTTGTATTAGCGAATCCGTGTTGTATATGAATGATGATTCTAGTTTGCTTCTGTGACGGCTGAGATAATATGTTCGTTGATGTGTCCTTCAGAGCACTTCTGAGGCTTTCCAAAACAATCTGCTGTGTGCATTCGAGAGCACCGCCAGCTAGTGATATGCAATGTGCGTTTGGCTGACAACTTAAATTTAAAAATTCAATAATAATAGCTAATAATAAGTCCATGAGTATTTATTTCTTGTAATTGTGTTATTGAAATATCGAACTGATGAAGTTGCTCTCTAAAAAGTTCCTATTGAACACATTATAAAGTTTGTCGAGATTATGAATTTGTTAATTTATTGAATTATTCGAGATCCTATTTATCATTCTAAGTTTATATTACCACATTTCAACAGTGAGATGTTATTCATGTTATTCTTGCTACGAAAACGTTCTCAATTTTTATCGCTGACGTCTAGTCAGTCATGGGAGATTTAATTGTAAGGCTAAAGTGGCCATGTGGCAGTCAGAGGTCCGGAGCACGAGCTGCGACGCATATACTGTAACTGGGCTTCATGTTTGCACTCAGACTCTTCTAGGACTGACCTGCGCTGGACCGGCCCTGCGGAGGATCTGGACCGGCCTGCGCTGGCCCTCCGTCCTTCCCAGGTTCAGGGCCGACCTGGGCCAGCTCCCCAGACTCTTCCAGGACCTGGGCCGGCTGTGGTAGCGCACTGACGCACTCGCAGGATGGGTCGGTCTGGGCTATGTCACTTTTTTTCACCTAAAAAAATTTAGACCGATAAATGAAGAGGTACCGACATGAAAACGGCTGTGGTAGAGCTCTGACTCTCTCACAAGCTGGGCCGGTGTGGGCTTTGTCACTTTTATCAACTCAAAAATACTTCAGACCAAAAAATGAAGAGGTACCGACAAAAGAAAAAGAGATATAATTTTATGTCGGAATTTGAACTGGTAATTTGTAACTTATGTCAATATAGCCACGTTTTTATGGATGTTCACTTCAGTCACAAGTCCACTCGTCATTGTGAGGGTGATTGAAAAAACAACACATCGAATCAGATTAAGAACCAATGGTCCTTACTATCGTTAATTTTCGCAGCGTCAGTTCGTTGCATGAGCTTTTGAGAGAAGCTTGGCTTTAGAGAACGCAAACTAAATGTTTACTAGACGAGTTGACATTTTTCTTTAACAGCATTCAGTGTTAATAAATAAATCTGGTATTCGGCTCATTACCTACTAGGGGAAATGCTGCGTTTGTCGCACTGCCGGTGCAGGCACGATGATAATGGAATGATGGTTATGTGTTTGGCTCATATAAAAAGGCCGACAGATATCTCAACTTTATTCTTCAAACTTTAGTGTTCAATTTTTAATATTATTATACATTCTAAGTATAATATTATTAGAGTATAATAGTATAATAATAGAGGCCCAAAACCCCGATGCTATTAATATCCCCCGCAAGTAACTTTAAGTATTTTAAATTGTATTTGAGAAACAAGTTCATGCAACAAACGAAATAACATGAATGAAGCCCACATCACCATAACCCAGTGAAAATTTACAGACGCGGCAGCTTCTGATTTGAATTACCAGAAGCTGGGGGCGATTCTAAATTTTGTTACCCAGTGAAAATTTACAGACGCGGCAGCTTCTGATTTGGATTACCAGAAGCTGGGACGACTCTAAATTTTGTTAGGGAAGTTACTCTTTCTGACTCAAAGTTACTCTCCCTGATTTTCTGAGATAAAATCGATATGCGTTTTTATGGCATCTTCAAACCATAGAATTGTCTTCCGAAGAAAAGTTTTTTTGTCCTTCAGGATGGAAGGATAGGTACAGTTAATGCAATATAACATGAAAAGCCAGCCAAAGAATAGTGGCTTTCAGAAGGCTCATAGCAATACGAACTAGACATTTTTCAGCTACTAGCCAAATTGGGGCACTTGCTGTTGAAGCAACTGCTGATATGTGAAATGCAGGTTGGAAATTCTCAAGCACCCGTTCTGCAGGGGTTTTCTCCTTTTTTACCACGATGATAAGGAGTACTGGTAGAAGAATGGGCTCTTGGCAGCAAAAGAGCACCAGAAGATTAGTAATCAGGTAGGAGATTAGCAGTAGATGCACGGGCAGCAGTACCTCTACTGGATACACACCGGAAAGAGCTACAACCGTTCCCAGTAAATAAAATCAAGGCCGTGTAGCGCGCGTTTTAGGCCGTGGCGGGTGACAACAGGCGCCGCACGGTAGGTTGGCCGTTTCTCCCAAATTTCGTCCTTCTTGCTCCCGCCTGTCGTGACGCGTCGGGCGGGCCACCCCGCGGCCTTCGGCGATCATTCGCATGGTAATTTGAGGCCGTGCACAAACGATAGGCCGCTTGCCACTCACGAACATATTTCGCTTGCTTTATAAATGATCATGCTCGTGTAAGTACATAGGTAGGTACATAATTGCTCACATGCAGACGCTGACATTCATGCAGTTTGAAGAAAAAACAGTTGCATATTGGACGAGTAACCCGACGGGGCACAGCTGGTAGTGAAACACAATTGGTAACACGGCTCGTATACTGGCAACACAGAGAGAGCGAGATATGCTGGAGGACTTAGTCGACGATAGGAGGACGATAATACAGATACCAACGCGACGTGTTGTTATCCTGAACATTGGTTTTCGTAGGCATCTTAAGGTACTCAACACACAAAAAGCATCTATCCTCTAATACACTCTTAGTATCTATACACAAGCCATGGAGAGTTAAATGCTGAATATAAATTCGACATGATAAGGTAAATTCAATTGTTGGCAGCCTCACTGAACGTAGTTTTGTGGTAGTGGCCAACTTGCCAATTACCAAATGCAAATCTCAGTCACCCAGAATCTGTCTTCGAGGAAGGTGAAACTGCTCCATCGCTCATGACTGAATTCAGTCGTAAAGTTCTCCTGCACTTCACTAGTTTAATGACGATCCGTTTGTCTTCTCTCTATCAAGAAACTAGTCGTACAAAAATATCTAATGACCATAAGCTTAGTAATTTTCCACAACGAAGGCCTGCCCGATGAATTACTACGGCTTCTATCGCTTATAAAAAGTAGTAACTTATTGATTGATAATAGATTTGTACAAGGAACGATCACGGGAGGCTTTGCGTTTTTGGCGATAGAAATAACACGTACAACGATCACTGCCAATGCAATGCTTGTTGTTGTTGGTTGCGACCGTCACGCCCGCCGGGGGGGAGGCTCTGGTGGCGGGCGGGGGACCGGAACCGGAAGAGGAGGGAGGTGGGCGAAGGCAGGGAGGGTGGCCAGGAAAGCCGCTGCCTCCACGGGGTTGTCCCATAGTGAGGAGACGCTGAGAGACGTGGGGAAGGCGGGGCAGACGAAGAGGTGCTGAACAGATTGGAGGGGGTTCCCGCACTCCGGGCAGGCGGAGCTAGGGGAGCGTCCGATCCTGGCGGAATAGGACGCCAGGGAGCTGCAGTATCCCGAGCGGAGCTGGGATAACGCTGAGCGGTAGGGGCGAGGGAGTGAAGTCTCCACTGAAGTAATCGGCGGTGGCGGGGCAGCAAGGACAGCGTTTATAGCGGCAGTCGCCGCCACGCGGGAGGTGATCTTCCTGCAGAGAGACCGCTTGGCTTCTCCGTATGTCCCGGCAGGCAGGATACCATTTGTCAAGAGTGGTGTGAAAAGATGGCCGAACCTCGACTGTATCGAGGCTTTCATAGGGCGGTCACCCAGAGGGGCAGAAACCATGCGAAAGGAGGCGTGGGAGGGCTGGAGGGCGCTGGCGAAGAACTGGGCGCAGGCCAGGTCCAGGTGCTCGGGCAAAGGGAGGACGCCGGTCTCCTGGTGCAGATGGGAGATCGGGGCCATTTTGAGGCAGCCGGTGGCTAGTCTCAATGCGGTATTCTGTATAGTCTGCAGGCTGGCAACTGCTGTACGGAAGGCAACAGGGTACCAGATGGGGGCCGCGTAATTGAGAATTGGGCGCGTGATGGCACGGTAGGTGGAAACTATGTCCTCCTTGGAGAAGCCCCAGTTGGTGCCAGCAAGGGCTTTTAATATGCGGAGAGAACCCGTCGCTACCGGGCCAGGGTTGGGATGGATACCCTGGGTCAGGAGGAGAAGGACGAAAAGGAAGAAAAGGTGAGAGGAGAGAAGGGCATAGTGTGCCTCAGGGAAGATAGGCGGCCAAAGAAGTGGGTAGGGGGAAGGGGAGGCCGAGGTTCCCCGACCCTTGGTCGAAAAAATGAAGGAGCCTCCGTCCGGTAGCGATCCGGGCGGGGGGGCCTCTGCCGTTTGGCCTGATCCGCGAGCAAGCCGGGCATCCGGCCGACGCGCAGGCCAGGGTACCCCAACGACGAAGACGCGGCAGAGATCGGGGGCAATGCAATGCTTCACCAATAATTGGGAAAAGATTTTTCTAAGGATATCTACAGAAAACTCACGCCATTGGAAACTTGAAATTAGACAATTTATTTCAAAATTTACGGATGACATAGTAAATTTTACGAAACAGTTCCGTGTACCGACTCGTTTGAGATTTAATAGGTTTCTATTCAAGTACAGAATAATTAAGACAAATACTGCGACACGACGTAAATATTTATTTTCGAATAACCGTATGAGTATCCAATGTAAATTCATTTAAAACGATATGTTTGCATGTACTGAAAAAATGACTGATGGTATGTGAATTAGTAAAAAGTTCAGCGGAGGAGGAGAATCGCTAAACATAATAATCCTTTCTTAACAATATTGCTTGGGAGGCGGACATGGATTTTACGCCGGCGTGTCATGCCCGCAGCGTGCACGTTAATTCAAGCGATTCGCAGTCGCCCTGCCTCCTGCAACACAAGCGCAGAACTCACATCAACAGTACAACTTAAACTTAGTAGTCAGTAGACGACTGTCTGTAGTCTGGCGAGGTTGTCTGCATAGCTTGGTCCTGACGATTTAGAGCTCTGCTGATTGTGTCCTTTTCTACATCAATGCCACCTTCCTCCAGGTCGCTTTTAATTTCACTACCAGTAACAAACGGGTTCTTCTGTACCTTTCTGTTAATCCACCTTGCATTATACCGTCTGGTAATTTCTTTGGACGACCAGGCCTTGGAAGGTTTGCAACAGCAAGCTCAGATGATATCATCAGGATGATTGTTTCCTGAAGATATTTACAATTGTACTTAATGATAGATCAAGCTCCTGAATATTATTCGATACCCCTTCTCTTTCTTGTGACCATCTATAATCTTTTGAAGCACATCTGGCGACAACTCTCGAGTTTTAGCCATTTTAAATTGAATTTTAACGATGAAGCAGAATAATATTTTCATCGGAACACGAAATCTTGTAAACAATGACAAACTGCTTTGATAGCCAATTAGATAACGATATGAGATTAGTGGAACGTCTTAAAGTGAAAAGAGAATTTTGAGTACCTTAAAAAAGTTATTTCTGTTCATTTTTGAACAATTAAGTACCTAATACTCTTGGGTACATGTGTTTTGAACATGCAAGGGTTAATTTTTATATTTGGTTGAATAAAATCTAAACACGGCTTACTTTTCAGTATCCTTTCTATATAATCTTTCTAGTACCTTTAGCAATATACTTACCAAATATTAATTAGGTAAAATCTTGCACTTTAACTTGAGATATAAAGAAAACTGTAATGTATCCAGTACTTTTGCGTGTCTCTGAATTTTATTCAACTCGAAAATTTTCACCAGACTCATCAGTTTATATATTTTACAACTGAAAATAAACTCTTCAAAATTCGAGAATGTCTGTTCAGTCGTTTCGACGGCAAGTTTTTTTCAACGGCAAAGATACTGTTTGAATTTTGCGAGTGTCATTTCAGTCTTTATGGAAATACATATAATATTAATAACCGTCATAATTCAACATGAAAATTTTCCCAAAAGCAGCAATATATTTATTTACAACGAAAAAAATACTGTTCGAATTTCAGAAGTTATCGCTCAGTCTTTTCACATGTACAAATAATTTAAATAACTTATTTTATTCAAATGTAAAAATCCCTGAAGCCCAGCAACTTATTCATTTTACAACGGCAAAATGTCTGTCTGAATTTCACGAAAGTACACTCAGTCGTTTATGAAATATAAATGATATAAATTGTTTTTGATTCAACGTGAAACCTTCTCCAATCACAGAAATTTATTAAATGTAGAACAACATGAATACTGTTTGAATTTTACGAGTAACCGCTCAGTCGTTTCTGAACTACAAATAATATTGAAAACTTTTTAAATTTAAGATAAAAATTTTTCCAAACCAGTAGTTATTTTTATGGCGGGAAAATATTTTTTATTTGTTCTCAAAACTTGTGTTTTTGCCTCAATTTTCCTAGATTAATTATTATGGCCAGGTTCTAAAGAACTATGAAAAACTGCTTAGTTTAAGTTGCGTGCGATAGGTTTACTTTAATTTGATCCAAGTGACCTTTTTTGAAACAATAACAAGGATTATTTTTTCGGTCCGAAATTTTGTTACCTGTATATAATGTCTACTTGACACTTTTTTTTCATGAGCCGGCTATAGCAAAGTCAGCCGGGAATACATCAATTAGATCTCTTTACTGTCTTCATTATTCTAGCCATATAATACTCAATGCATTTATATTGCATTTAATCACAATTAAATAAACTTTCATCGAGTTGTAAATATCATAAAAATTCCATTGCTGAGCGCTTGAATTTTTACGCTGCTCATACTCAGGTATATCGCAAGATAATCATCACGTTCTAGTTAAATCGTTGCAGAAATACTTTTCCTAATTTTTCGATTAGTGATCACGAATCAATTAAACATAATTAAATCTACCCAGCTAAAATTTTGGACGTTTTCATGAACAGATATATAGAATATTTTCTAATAAAGTTCTATCATGTATGCGGTGGAAATATCTACTCCCGCAGTACGGTAAACAAATCATTGTATTTCAATTGAATAGATATCTCCTTGAAAAATAGCGCCTGGTAAGTAGCTAGTCGCATACAGTCTAATAAAATAGTAGGTGAAGCTTTCACAAAAGAAAAATATCTTTATTTTCTTAGAAAATAGAGATGAAGCGAAAAAATATGACTGTATTAATTTATTTTCAAGTTGAAAGTAACCTGAACAGGTACAATGGAACTGAGCGATTTAATAAAATTGCCATTTACACGCAGTTCGTCTCTGAGTGCGAGAAGCATACATTTTCTACTGAACTTAATTAGAAGTATAGGGAAAGAATTTCTGTCTTGAAGAAACGATGAACTCAATTAACGGAATAAACAAATAATTTAACATAATTATTATTTTTCAATATTTGAAAATAAAATAAGAAATTTATTGCACATGGTAACATCGGAGAATCCAGCCTCTTTAGAAGTGTGCTCTTTAAAAAGTAATTTTCAAACGCATATTATTTTAAACATTTATATGTGCATTCCATTGATAAAAACCACAAGTCTCCATCTAAAAAGAACAGTACGACAGTGCATTCCGCTTCAACTTCAAATTGTGGCAGATATTCTTCCGCATGTGTTAAAAATTCTTCACTTTTTGCTAAATATTCTTCGAATAACGTAAAAAGTAGCACAACCACTTTGTGTTGTAAATAAAAAATTATTGAATTTTTGGAAATGCTGGTGTTTTTGTGAGAAAAATGGTTGGTTGACAATGACATGAAAATGATAACACCTATAGATTGCAAAGCATAAAAAGGAACAAATATCAAGTTATTATTTATTTAAGTTATTGAAATATTTGACGCTCATTCATCATTCGACGGTCATTAATTTCGCGTGCGAGGCACAAAATTAACACTCGGACATTAATTCACGCTTGATGTATTTAAGCTCGTCTTCATATAACAGTTTTGTCTGCACATCAAACTATACTTACATTAATAAACACACAAGGGACTCCTCGTTTACCGTGGCCTCATGGGAGCTGGATCAAGGTGCGCGGAAATAATGCGAAAACTGCGGCAAAGCTGACATAAGTAAGCCTGCCCCTCCCCGGGCTCCTGCCATCATTTCCTGCGCGGGATTGCAAGGCCGTCGTTGATGCTCGGAGACGCGCGTCGTCAGCATCGACGCTCCTTGTGATCAAGAGGCTGCTTCTTCAATGACGTACTTTAACATGGATGGCTCATGTTCATTGGAAGTTACAACTCAGACAATCTCATGTTCGTTGGGAGATGTAATTAAGTAGAATCTATCGTCATGTGAACTGAGACAATTTCATGTTAATTCGAATAGGGCCTTATTGGCTTTCGCCATGTCTAGTGAGGCCGTTTAATGTTAATTTCAAATCAACTGAGCTTGTGTACATTTGTACGGAAGTCACAAAAAGAATCTACTATGATTTTTTGTATAGTCACTTTCTTCAGTGACAATCATTTGTTGTGCGAAACTCAAACAAGGCTCTTGCATTGTTTGAATGATGATTAGTCGATCACTGCAGGTATTTAGTGATGTCAATATCCAATTAACTTCCTTCAGCGACACCTCAGATGCCGAGCGGTGTGACCTGTATAACCTGAAATTTTCTCCAATTAAAAAATTAAATTTCCTTTACGTATTTTAAAACACTTAGATGTTAGATTCATGTTCAGAAAAAATGGTCATACCAATGCTTTATTTATTGTGATTTGATAGCTTTACGACTGGGAGAAATATTGCACCATGACGTTTGAAATCTCACATTTTAGATCGTTGAAATCATTAATTACCATATCGAAGCGAGGATACAATTTCTGGATGGCTCGTTTCACTCTAAATTACTATATGGAGCTCCTATGTATAATATCAAGCAGAGTCTCGGATGGTCGAAAGTTTGAACTAATGATTTAATGGGACCTGCTACCCTAAATCGAGGTAGCCTATAACTCCTACAGTTATTATCCGATCATCATGAAACTTCAGATACATACGTAAAATGTAAAAATAATAACATTTTACTTTTTTGAATTTTTCGAAAAAATTGATAGAAAACGTGATATTCATAGAAAACGGACAAATAACGGGTACTATAGAAAATCTATCTTCCCCCACAAATATCAAGCAGCTAATTACTTTATATCTAATTACTTAAAGAACTCTCCCACCCGCTTCCCTTTAAAGAGACGTCATTAACGTAAATATTGACGTACAGCGATGGCAGTGGTACCATTGGAAAGAGCAGAATTCCAGCTTTCAGATGAGCACAAAAATCGAAAAACGCCAAAATTGAAGATGTTGGGTAGCAGGTCCCCTTAATTACTATATCGAAGCGAGGATACAATTTCTGGATGGCTCGTTTCAGTCTAAATTACTATATGGAGCTCCTATGTATAATATCAAGCAGAGTCTCGGATGGTCGAAAGTTTGAACTAATGATAGAGGATAATGGCTGATGCAACGGGATTGTGCCTGCCTTTTTGGTTATCAAAAATTCGATTTAGAACAATTAAAAACTTCCTTTGTTTTATATTCCGATAATTCCAATAGTTGTAATTCCATTATTACTGTTTCGGCAACGCGTGTGTTTCGAAGTGTGAGAAAAGTTTTTGCTAAAGTTGAGTGATTATTATTTATAATACTTGTAACAACGCAGGACACACGAGGAATAATTTGCAAGCTCGATTCTCTTTTCAATTAGCTGAATTAACTACGGAAATTTTTATTTGGGTGAATAAACCATTCAGATAAATAAGCTGATTAATTTTAAAGGCAAATTATTATGAATTTACTTCGCCCGATGAAAATTTGTGACGGAAAATATTTGTTTTTACAGAATCTGGAGATTAAATTTGGTGCAAATCTTTAGTGATATCATACACATTCTAATGAGTGGCATGGAATATAATAGGCACATGCTTCGCATATTGTTGACTTATCAAGATATATTTGTTAAAATATGAGCAGTAAACGATTGTGTGTCTTCGTTTACTTATTTATTATTGAAAGGTTTTTCCAAATTTTATCCTATAATCATATATTCTTAAATATGTGTTTGATGTAAGCAAGCGAAAAACGGCCGGTGCGGGCGGGCTCTCTATCGTTCACTTATATTACACACATCCTGAAGTAATAATGTTCTCGATATTATTGGGTTTCATGCATGAATTATCGATCACTACGATCAGTGCCCGGATGGGTAATACTTCAAATATTTTCTACTAGTGGGGTAGGACGTTTTTTGGCTGAGTTTAAATTTGTAGGTCTACTCTGGACGATAATATCGAAGGTCAGTAGAGTGTTTCGAGCACCAGCACTCAGCCGAAAACTCTTCGCGACTGAAGTTGTTTCTTTTGACGAAGACTGACGCGGGGGCAGCTTCAGAGCCAGCGCTTCGACCCTCAGTCCATTGCCAAATGGCACGAAAAATTTGATGCTTTAGGGGATTGGCAAATTTGCCGGCCAAAAATGGATAAGGTGGCAAACTCTTCAACTCCTGTGATAGACAGTGCCAGTGGAAGACGCTTTTGTCTGGCCAGGCTAGGCCTACTATATACCGGGGGCTGGCGATGGTGGCATTCTTAAGCTCCTGACAAATAGAAGCAATTCTATGCAGCTAGACAGAAACAATAAGTGGTAAAATATTGTTTTGTTCTATTGAAAGGAAAAGGTTCTTTAGGCAAACTAAAATTCAGGGCTGTCTACTGTCAATGACACCTTATTTGCTCTCCTTTTTAGCGCATTTTCTCATTTATGAAACCAATTCACTATTGTGCTCGCCATGTCCGTCCGTGACTTCATGTTTTCGACGACGAGAAAATGCGCTCCCTGTCACTCACTGCAGTTTATATTTTCTCAACTCTGCACGGGCACGGTTAGTTTTGGCTCATGGCTCTGCCTGATATTCTAGTTAGTGTGTGTAATTGATAGATGTCATTAACACCTAAAAAACCATTCCAAGATTGAACGTATTTGAATTTTTGCAGATGAACTTCAGGGATCTTAAGATACGCACACCCGCTTCCCTCCTGCTTCTAGCTTGCTGATGAGCAGAGCCCGCAAGGAAATGGATGGTACAGAGTTAGCTGAGGTTGCCACATATATATTGCAGACCTATCAGTTGGCGCTGGGTAAGAGCGGACATACGTAAGTACAGGAGGAAAACGAAGAGAGAGGATGAGAGTTGTATATGAGTGATGAGGTGTGAGGAAACTGGTTTGGGCATGATGCTGAAATGTGGAGCGGATGAGAGGAAAATACGAGTTATGATGGTGATTCTGAATGAGAGGAGTGGGAGTAGTGCCTTGGGCTATGGGGGGAACAGCGCGGAGTGCATTGCATTGATTGCGAGTTTGTCGGCGGAATAAAATGCGGCTGTGATTGAGAATGCCAAAATGCATGCATAAAATCGAGGAAACAATCATAGCGACAGCTTAAAACACATTAAGAAATTCATGGGAGAAGCAGGAGGTGAATACTTATAATCAACCATCAATTTGTCTGATGGTTTGAGTATAAAAAATATAACTAAGTACTCACTGCAGTGAGTGACAGAGAGTGCATTTTCTCGTCGACGAAAACGTGAAGTCACGGACGGACAGACAGACGGACGGACAGACGGACATGGCGAGCACAATTGTGCATTTTTTCCATAAATGAGAAAATGTGCCAAAAAGATGGTTTTGGGCTTGGTTCTTCGCGTAAAAATATTTAAATACTATTTTGGCAAATTTATGCCTAAGGCAATAATGACGACATTCGACACTGAATTCCATTTTCGAACACAAAACAAAATCAGTTCAAGTTCGTATGAGATATGGCGGCTGAAAAAGAGCGTTATCTTGCACTCTGTAATAGATGCAGTGACCGATTCTGAAACCGATGTTCAAGTTTCACATTTGAAATATTTCAGTCTGGCAGTTATTCGACTTTATGCTAATAACATCTTTTCTGGTTGAATGATTTCACATTATATTCCAATTATTTATTCGAATAACAAACTAGTAATGGAAAGCAAAATTTTTACCTGAAGTAACGGAAAACGAAAAAATTTCTAATGAATGAATAATCTCACTTCAGTGTTATATGTACTAAGGTGAATGCCAAGATGCTACTTGGTTTGCGCTTTTATGTCCTCAATTAATAAAGTTCCATCTTCAGTACCATTTTGTCGAAGAAAAACTCTCGGATGAACCTATTGTCTCGCGATGGAGAGAGCTTAGCTTAGAGAATGCTTAAGTAAAACTTTAGTCGAATAATATCGATAAATTATTTTACTTGCTGTAATTTCAAAAATTCAGTTTAATAAAGAAAAATTCTCTTTATAACCACTCCCATCCGTTTAATCAGAAACGAATCGTCTCAGCTGTATTTGAGCAAGTTTATTCATACGCGAGACATTCAGTTAGTGAACAAATGAAGCTATAAAGTCCCGTTTCTCGATGCTCCCAAACCAAGTAATAAAAAATATTTAGTCAATAGTGGTGATATTCCAGCAAAAATATTTACCTATTTTTATCTATGCACTTCTGATCTCTAGCTTTTGGCCCTCCTATTCAATTGACTGGAGGTTCGGAGTTGAACCATCGAGTATACTGGAATCTGCAGCATTTCATTTTAGAGCGCTCGAGCACTCGTGAAATCAGTGGCAACTAGCGTGAAAAATATTGCCGGCAGAATTTCCGTCAATTAAGAAGTTCATTAGCGCTTAATGGAAGCAGTTGGAGCATCTGCCATATAGCTTGATGATTGGCTGTACGTGTCTGCTGCAGAAACTAACAAGGATTCATTGAAGTAGGGTGTTTTTCCATCAATCGGAACGAAGTTTGATGTGAAAAGTTTATCAACTATTTAGATTGCATGCTAAACATATTAATAAGATGAAGAACTAATAAATTGATTATGTACTAAATTACTCATAATATCCATTCTTCAACTGCTATTCTAGATCGGCAATGATGAATGGAAAAGATAATTATATACTCGTGCAAGAGAATATAAGCGAATATCATTTGCCAGCTAGATTACTTTTATAAAAAATGGTTCGCTTGTGAAGTATAATGAACTTTTCAAGACCCTTTATGAAGTTGAAGAGGCACAATAAATTCTCAAGAAGTCCGGAAATTTAAAACTTCTCGAGGCCAGGCGAGACGGACGCACGGCCCCGGCCACAAATCACGCAGCCTTCGCTGCTGGTGGGTGTTTGTTGCTCAAGAAAAACATCACCTGTTCATTATCGTGACTTAAATTTGCATAAAAAAATAAATAATTTCATTACAAATATACTGTCTTATGAAACATGGTAATTATTTTTCCGTATCTTTTTAACGGCCCAACAAATTTATTTTCATTATTCATTACTAAGTCTAATTTCATAACTATTGATGTATGAAATATTTTTCTTGGAAGATGCAGCATATATCAAGGTACTTTCAGTCTGAGTAAATAGGAAATGTGCCGTGATATATTGATGAACAGTCAAGTTTTTGGTAGCAAATATGTAGGGACCTTCAATATATATGTATCTTTATTATTATTAACAAGACGGCATCTGTTTGAAAAAAATTTAAATATCAAACTATTTGCAAACTTTTTCTTCTTCAGTTAGTTCAGTAATCTGCAATCTCACTTCAGCTTTGTCCACCAATGTTTGGGTAAGGCTATTTTTTTAATGAAATCTGCGTCATCTTATTTGTTGTCGTAGCTGCTGAGCAGTAGGTTTTTGTGTTTTTTTTTCTAATATTTAAATTATTTTAGCATTCAAGTTCTGGTTCTAGTATTGGTGGAAATTTTTTGCGGAATTGAACCTTTTATGTTCACTGCAATCGAATTTATGGATCTTATAGTTCAATGTCTGGTAAAATATTTTGTATTTGTGCGTTAAGCGTTATTTTGAAGCTAACACCAGGGTGAGACAAATTCTTAGTAAAAATTTTGTAAATTTCATAGTTTTTATTTGTGCGGATGCTTGTCACCTCGTGGTCTCGCTGGGTATGATTGCAGTTATCGGCGGCTGCGCTCCCCAACGGTAGACGATATCCTATGCGTCGAGCACAACTCAAACCTCTGGACATCAATTGCTTGGCCATTCTCATTTCAGTCGATACTTATTAACGTGAGTCCCAAGATCATTTTGAATGTCGACCGTGATCGATTTTGGAGTGGGGCTAGTTTCGACGGTTCACAAGCTGAAACGCTAGTGGCTGGATTAAAGAATTTAGTACCAAAATCTACATATATGTAATCAATATTTTTTTAAAATACCCAAGCATTTTCAATAACATCCGAATAACTTTATTACATCTTGCCCTCCATCACACTCTGCAAAGTCTGTCCCAACCCGTATATCCAAATTATACCCTCATGCATTTGAGGTTACAAGATAAGATTAAAATAACGTCTCGCCAACATTACTTGACTTAGAACCCTCATGCACGATACTCGTCGATCAAACCTCACTTTATTTAGAATACTTTTTCGGGGTATTCGCCCAGTAAGATAAACGTCTAACCTCACTTGATTTAGAATCGTCACGTTGGAAATCTATCAAAACTCATTCGATTTAGCATGATCCTGAAAGGTATTCGTCTAGCCTCGCATAATTTAGAGTCATTGTGCATGAAATACATCTTACTGCACTTTAATACTGAATTGTCGTACGAGATATCCGTCAAACCTCGCCTAATTTAGAATCATCTGTTGCATCTGTCGAACTTTTCTTGATTTTCTAATCTCGCTTGATTGTACAACCACTGACTCAGTCTTCATATTATAATAATTAAAATGATCTATTATTTCTTTTGAGTTTTATTACTCATGAGGCGAAGATCGTATGCATGACGTAAGATTTTCAAGCATTTTGTTCCTTCCATTGAAATTTATCGTGCAAGCTACGAAAGTTCAAGCACGTGTGAACAGCGAAAAAATATTTATGAGCTGACTTGATTATTTATTTGGTCATCGTCAGTTTATTTCATGCGCTGGTGTTACATATTTTTCATGCTATGGATCTTTTATCACTAAGCAGATTAAAGTTTATGCGAGTATAAGCTTTGCTCCTATTTTGCCTACAATGTTCTCAATAACCTGAGCTAATTACGAAGCCACTGACTTTATAAGCCTTGAGCATTATTTGTGCCGCTCTTTTTCTGTTGATGAAGCTTAAACTTAATTCGAGCTCGCTGATATTTAGCGAAACTCAGAGGTCGGTTTCGTCATGGTTGAACTAGTATAAGGTTGACCCATCAGAAGCCCATTTTGCGAATGTAGTTCGTTGTTCGCCTGTGACGTCACTGATCTCAGTGACGTCACGGGCATTAACCAATCACAGAAATGCAATCATACCAGTCAACCAATCCGTCGTGAGGGTGACGGGATTGTTTACGTTTCTTGATCTCAGTGACGCAACAAGAAAGCTGAACTAAAAGACGGAACTCCTCGTGGGTCAATCTTATATAGTTCAACCTTGGGTTTCGTCAAGTTAATTTATTTTACTGGAGCCTCATAAGGTAAAGAACTATTTATGGAAGTAATGGCCAATACCATGCATATGAGCTTATTTCATCACTTTCGTTTACATTTAAATGATTATTGAGCTCATATAGACTCGAAAACTTTGCCTCAATCTGCTTTTTATTAATATTCAAATGGGATGTTTAGTAATTTTTTACGTCCAAGTGTTCCTTGCAAACATTTATTTTTGTCATAAGCCACACCTCTATAGCAGCTATAAGTTCCTTTCATTTTCTCTTCAACGGAAGATCAATTATTCTGTCAAATATATTTCTTTAATATGAACATTTCCGCGAAATGTTTTATATTTTTCAATGTCGATTAAGGCAGATGATGCATGATATGTCACCTCATCAACTGATCAGACATAATGAGGAGCTTAATTCACGCGGTCGTTAGCTGCTTCGGGTATTGTGAAACTATCTATAATATTGCATTTACAATTTTCTTCTTATGTTCGAGAAGCGTCTCAAAGGTCGGGAATAAAGTTTGGGCAACATTTTCTTGGTACTTCAATGCAGTCTCAGAGTCTATATTTTTCATTGCGGCAAGTTAATTAAGATCCTTCTTCAATTTGTTGGAGTTTAATTTTTTCGTAGCAACTCTCATTTTAAAAATCGTTCATTTCAAAAGAGAAATCTCAATTTTGTGCAAACAAAGAAATTCTAAATGGAAGGTAGTTTCCAATTTCCATTTTAGTCCGAGAAAGAGCCAGGTTTCCTGGGCTAACGTAAATCAAAGTTTCTTCCAAGCTTCTCCAATGGAGAAAACGTCACGTCTGAAGTTTTCTGATGCTTTCTCTATTTTCGGCGGAAGCCGATTTGCTCGAAGAAGTAGCAAACTTTCGAACGTTCTAAACGATATTCGAACTATTTTTTGCACACCTACAACGCAATGCGCAGTCACAGGCGTAACATATTTACAACATGTAACATATTTACTATATAACTCTTCCAGCCTCTACTATATCTCCACCAATAATCCTATAACTGCCATTTTGCTCTGGGTTTGCGCCCTTTGATTTCCCCATAGCCTTTGGCAGACTCGCGACCAGGAGTGAGTGACAGAACAGTGGCCTGAATATGCAATACGATCAAATCGTTCGTTCAATACAAGGCAGGCATTCTGGATATAATCGGGGCTTGTGTACTAAACCTTATTATTACAATTACTTGAGTGTTTTGGATTCAATGTTGAATGAGCCTAAAAAAAAGGCATCCATTATATTTCAGTAAATTATGCCGATTCTCATCATAGGCTATTTTGGCTTGAATAATTAAAATTCTGATAATTATCAATAAGTATATTTTTAGTATTTAGATTTCTTAACCATATTCAAAATGCAATGTGATATTGCTCCGATCATTGTATTTTAATAGTGGTTTGAGCCATCAATTTCACGATCTCATTTCCTTCATGAATGGATTTTTACTCCTAGGAAATCGCTCAACGATCTACAGCTCCGATTTTTTAATGAGTCTATATGGTCAATTTTTGTGCACAAAACACCCACTTGGTTCTCATCTAGCAACCACTTCCCGAAGTGAACTTAAATTCCGCAATAAACATTTCCTCTTGCTCTCCGAAAGGGTTCTCTAAATTCATGTTGAAGGAGTCAATCCAGCTATGATTATGGAGGTGTACTTTAAATTCGTCTCCAAAGTATATTCCCAATTATTATTATTTGCTCTAAATAAATCATTTTCATGGTCGCATTAAATATTTTGGCACAGATAGTAGATCTGGCTTCTGAATAAAGAGAAGCTTCCGGTTTTAATTGGATGTCCCGTGTCAGTAGAAATTCTTTACGATGAAGAGAAAGGCTGGGATTTCAAGGATAATAGTTTCATTAAAAAATATCACACGTAAGAAGGTTCGTTCTTGTTTTATAAGTTTTGTTATCGTAAATTAAAGTAGTCGAAAGCATTTGCTTACATGTAGTTGCAAGAACATGATCAGAAAATATGAAATTAATTGCAGGTTCGAATGCTATATACGTATGAATGGGGCTTGTTTCAAGTTTTCGGTTTGTCCTCAATTAAATTAAATTTTCCTGCCCAATAATGAGAGAATGAATGCATCTTTTAATTTTTGGTGTCTGTATAATTGGATTTTTACTTTAGAGAGTACTTAATGATTCGTTCATTTTTAGCATGAACCGTGTCAGTCAATTGTACGGAATGTATCCAGCAGTACCAACTGCGAGCTAAATAGGTACTTGTTGAATGTAGCAGTGACAATGACCCTAAAAATTTGTTAGAGGTAAAAATTGTTTTTGTGATCCGTGTTCAGTTTCCCCAAGGAGATATTTTGTTAAGCGGCTGCTGCCGACGTCGAGCCTGCCAGTGTCACCTGCTTGATCAATTAATCGGTGACTGGAAGGCCCCACGCTGCAATAAATAAGCCTGCAGCTCGGGCTCTGCGTCATCCTTTTGGTGGAAGCCACGCGTTTCCTCGCTATTGAATGTAAGCTATCCGGTGAACTTAATTCGATCGGTTCTGAACGTTGCCTGTGTCGAGAACGAACATAAATTGTTTCGTCGTGAAAAAGGTGGCTTTCAACAGCTTTCCGTTACACATGAGAAAATTCGCTATAAATTTTTTGCAATGCAAGAAATCCGTGTGAACAGCAATTTTTTTTGCACAATTATTTTTGTAAATGAAAACTTTATTCATGCGCTTAATGAAAACACGACAACGAATCGATACAATTAGATCATATATATATATGTAAGCATTAGTTTCCATTTATTATAAAAGTGGCGCATGGAAATTTAGAGACAAATTCAGTCAAATCATACTCAAAGCAAGTAAACGAAATAAGGCATTTCATAGCGATGTTTCAGTTCTGAAGAAAGAAAAGTAAAAAATTTTGACGTTATGGACAATTTTGCAGTGATTTGAGGAAAAGTATGCCCTTTGAAAATTGAGCCCTTGAGAAGTGAGCCCTTTGAAAATTGTTTCACCCAAATACACCCAATATTTAAACATTTTCCCTGTCAGACTACAAGCTTTAACAACGCTGCAGGTAGGAGCATATTTTGCCACGACATATCAACGATTCAATCCATTCGTCGTTTGTAATATTTTTTTATTGGGCAGTCGCTGAAGTCTTTATTTGGGCGCTGAAGTCTGACGCGTTACGATCGACGGCCAACACGATGTCCTCCCATGCAAATGGTGAAAGAAATTACACCACGTACATTCTCGCGGCTGATTTTGTATCGATCAAATGAAAACAATGTAACAAATTACATTTCAAAAAATCAATTTATTAGATTATTGAATTGATTAATTATATGATCGATTTTGATTTTTTTAATTTTCGAACTAGTGAAATGACGTACGTTATTCCTACATCAATTTGAACACAGTAATAATAATAATAACACAGTTGGATGATTTTTCAATCTTGCTGCCATGCTCGATTACCCCATCGAACCAAACTCTGCTGGAAATCATCCTCGGAGCGTCCCCGGCCTCCCTTTGGGTATGTAAAGGCCTAGATAATTTACAATCGAATTAAAATCTGTGTCTTGGCAAGACCTTAGCTCCATTAAAGTCAATTAATTTATCATAGCCAACGAGCATTTTACCTGACCTAGGTCTAAGAGTCTAAGATTCGTCCATTCATCGTTGAATTTTATAATAGTTTCAAAGCTGCAGTGACAGGTAGAGCAATTCAAATAAATTGGACGAGAAAATTAATTTAAATGTGTTACGTTACAAGCCAGTGTTTGGTAATGATCGACGGAATTTCACAATTGAACTTTTCAGGAATTATGTGATCCTGAGACACAAAAATGCAGAAGTTTGCGTGTGGAATTGAAGTAGTAAGACCTGTATTCGGTGATTTCTAATAAAATAATAATTAGATTTCATGAAACTCTATTGATTAGTTTTGTGGCTTCGTTCATATGCCCGTCTCTCTGTCTGTTCATACAAAGAATAAGTAGCCAACGCTATCTGATGTTGAACCTGTTAGGCCGTACGTTATTCATCCTTGTGACCTGGTACTTACTACGCAGTACTCCTATACGAACTATGTAAGTCTAAGTAACCTATAGTAACTAAAAATTTTTCAACTTATTTTGTTCTCCTTAATTGTGTTTATTGTAAAAGCGTGTTAACGTTGTTTCTGGTTCTTGTGTATAAATGTTTTGTATTAGTGTTTCATAGGTTATTTCCATAGTGTGCTGTATTAGTGTCTCATAGGTAATTTGTTTTCAGCTTACACGTTTACGAGTAAAGTGGAGACCCCCGTCCATCTTCTTTACTCCATACGAGTTAACTGCCCGAAAGAGCGTACGACATGAACAGCTCGCTCGGAACAAGTTTTGTCATGAAATTTCGTCTAACATAAAAAATACTGACTTTTGCTTTGTCTACAACTCATTTTTTATAGAAACCACATTTTTTCGATATTATCAATAATATTTTCTGTTTGCAACAGAAAAATGAGACAAAGCAACATTTCGAAGTTCTTCCTCGTTGACCGTTTTTCTTTTCATTATTGCGCGTATTTTCAAACTTGATTTTAGTTTAACTTATTTGTTCAATTATGATCAATNGAGCTGACTTGAATTAAAAATCAACTAAAATGGTTTGGGAGTCAATTGCCAACGACTTATCAATCTCTAATTATTCATATCATTACCTTTGTAAAGTAAAGACTATACAGATAGTTAAAAGTTGGGCGCAGAGGTTTTTCTTCAACTTATTTGCTGTCATGAAATGTTAAAATGAAAGCATTTAAACTCTTTTTCTTGACTAAAAAGTGTTCCGTGCATTTTTATACGACCCATAATGAGTGAGCAGATTTCTCGATGACGTTGTACTCGCTCGACGGTTTGGGACCTGATGACATAGCAGTTGATTTAAAGGAATTAATTCCATTTTGCTTCAATATATAATTTAAAATACTGAAACAAGCAAATTTTTAAGTAATAATGAATAATTATACAATTTATTGATTATTAACCATGAATTTAACAATTAGGATATGAGTGACTCAGTCCTGCCCTTAATTTTCCGGTTTGTGCCTCTTGCATTCATTATCTAATTATATTTTACAGATGTTAACCCTTCATACAATTGTTACATTTTTCCTCAGTTCATAGTACTTTGGTCAACAGCAGCACTCACATGAGGTACACCTCAAGGATGTTTCGCTTAATTTTACTTTCATCGTCAGGAACCAAACTTTTTCTTCATTTTTTTTCTACTGAAACATCAAAAATTGTTCACTCATTTGTTATAGTTTTTCGTTAAAACTAGAATTTGAGTTTTGGATTTATAGCTTGTGATGTGCAGTGCGTTTCAATCGCCCGACAAGGGATGCTTGAAATTATTTATCTTAAACTGAATATTCACTGTTGGCTCTATCTAAAACTTTTATCGATTTGACTGGCTCACCCAGCCAGCATTCTTCCCTGGAAATGATCCTCAGTTCGGTGAGCTGAAGACTTCAGAAACGAGAGTAAATTTGCCAGCACTGAACTCAGTCCCAGACTTTTCTCCAGAAAGTTTAAGAGAGTCTATACCCAAAGCTAGTCGGGTGAGAAGCATTTTGTAGGCTGACTGCAGTGCATTTTAAGGAATGGCAAGATACGATAAATTGTGAGAGCGGAACTCTCACTTCCCTAAAACATCAAGTTGTAGTGATCAGTGCGAAGAAAATTCAACGCTTTGTCGCAAGAATAACAGGCAACGTTGATGTTAACGTCGAAACGTTCGAGTTCTGACGTGGGTTCGTAAAGGAGTTTCTAATCACAAGTGATTGGAGAAAGATTACGAATTAAAACACACTTAACTGCTGCACAAAATTTTCAAAAAGATTTTATATTTTTACGCTTGCGCAGTAGCGATCGTAAGTCTCATTAATGCAAGCAAATTTCGGTTAAGCCGTCTTGAAGCACATACTTCTCGTGATGAGGGATTACCTCGCGTTGAAATGTGAGAAAAAATCAAATGGATGTGAAATTTCGACGAATTTTAGCCGAACGCTTCACATACTTTTGAAGCGATGGCAACTTTCACCCAACAACATTTTCAAGGCAATAGCGCGTGAAATCGCAAACTTTTTCATGAGATTGTGTCCTGAATTTGATCGCATTTTATGTTGCTTATTTCATCCCAAGACGACTTTCCGCTATGGAAAACGAGCAGGTGATACCGGCGTTACTCGGGATCGAAAACTACAGGGATTAGAGAAAGTATTCATCAAATTGTCATCTTCATCATATAATTTTTACTACAATTCAGTGAAGATCAAAGACTCGTACGAATCTAATTGAATCAAAGTATGTAAACTTTACCCCGTATTCAAATTTGAAGCCAATATGAATGTTAAACACTGCGTTACATTCACTTAAAATAAACCAGTACTACAAGTAAAAACTTCACCCCGTATTCAAATTTGAAGTCAATCTGAATTTTAAATAATGCGTTACCTTCTCTTAGAATGAATTAGTACTACAAGTACTCCTTAATTTTGTAAAACTCCCATTTTACAATCTCATCACATTTCGCTACAGATAATTCGTATTCAAGTTATATATCCTGGCAAAAAATGCGTTGAGGTCTTCGCTCGAATAACTTTTTCGAGATTATATACAACTGTACACAACATCACAATTCAAACAGAATGACTTCTAAATTATGTAAAAAAATATAACTCATCGAAATTGCCTTAAATGAAAGATATGGTGTAAAACTTAGCTACAGCTGTTTTGATCATCCACATGAAATTTGAGGATGTAGTGCAAAGTATGAATTGAATTATAGAATAGCAATTAATCCGACATCATCGTTTATCTCAAAATTTGACTCGTGGTAAATTTATTATTTACCGAACAAAATTTTTCTTTCTGAACAATTTTTTCTGTCACTTTTCAAAAGTACTTGATTTAATTGCATTAAAATGTTTTTTTTCTTATGTGTCCAATAACGATGAGGCTTCTTTTGTGTTTCTTCTCATTGTTTCATTACGCGATTCACAGACGCCTCTAAGCAGTTAATTTCCTACAAAGTGTTTTCATCTTCGTTTTCCCCTATATTTCAGTAGTCCAAATCAATATCAAATCTGAATCATACTGCCTGCAAAAGCAGACTGTAACTCTCACTACTTCGATCTAATTGGGACGTAAGTTTCAGTTGAGCATGACGTGCTCATTCCTGGAGAGCAGTTACACGGCAAACTTTTACCGTATTGAGACTCTGTTGTGAGATAGTAATGCCAGAAATACCGGAACCTCCTATTGCACTAGGTTCTCCAAGTTGCAAAGTTTTAAAGCTTGTTTATTGCGGAATCAAAATTTCTGTGGAATCGCAATCATACTTGTACACACAATTGACGTGCGAGATAACGCGTCGTTACAAAATTACACTGGATGTGACGCTCGCATGTAGGAGGAAGTAGGAATGCACGCGGGCCTCGTCGCTCCTAGAATTGTATTACCGCGAGCAAAAAATTACATCTTATGTACTTCATACCTGAAAACACAAGAACTAGCTACCACCTTGAATCCGCGCTATGTTGAAATGGGTAAAATTAAGCCATGTAGAAACACTAGGACCATTGCAAATATTTTGGGAGAATTTTGAGGACTGATTTAAGTGATTATTGCGGGAGCTAGCATGCTTAACAGTATATATGAATATTTCGTGCTGGCACATATGAGAGAAGGGTTTAATACTGGTTAAGGTGAGAGAATGTTTTGCTCTGCCGTATGTCGAAAAAGTTTGGTACCCACAGTATAAGTAGGAGTGTTTGGTACGGGTGAATGGGGTAAAATGTTTCGTACATGGATAATGTGGGATATCATTGAGCGGTGTTGAATTTTGGAGAATGCTGATTGTTGAATGCTAGCGAGTAATGAAGAATCTTTGGTTTTGGGCAATGTGTGAGAATGTCGCGTGCTGGTGAACATTGGAGATTGTTTTGTTCGGGCAATGTGGGAGAATCTTGCATTCTGGTAAATATTAGAGAATGTTGTTGGGGATGTGGAGAGTCGGGATTGAAAGTTGTATTAACTGATATTATTCCCGATTCAAGTTCGTGTTTCCTTGCCATTTTCTTGATTGTGCCACAGTGATAATTTTTTTTATGTTTCCGTCAAGTCTGCACAAATATTTTTGCTGTACTGCGATTCAAATGCCCCTTCCCTCTTCCACATTATAAAGGTGGACGGGAGGAGGTATATTTTTTCGACTTTGAGGTTCGGCTGTGTCCGTGTTGAAGCTATCAGGTACCAAATACGCGCACTTCACGATCGCCCTAAATCGGCTTAGCTCGCTAGGTCTTTGGCCGGATTCTGATCAGACACTTATTTTGCTCGTACAAGCAGAGCGCATAGCGGACATACAGTAGAGCCGCTAATTCACGAGCTAGGCGAGCTTGGGGCATCCTTGTGCCAGCGGCTTGCAGGAATAAAAGTTTCGATATGGTTGATGATCCGATGAAGTTTTTCGGCGCTCACACTTGGCCACGTTCTGGGTGTTGAGAAATGCAGACGACGTAAATTAATGTCGACAACGTTCTGAATGCTGGAAATTAAGCTATCTTAAAAATAGTGCATGGCGGTCACGTTCTTAATGTTGAGAACTAAATAACATTAATCCAATGCGTGGCGGTAGTGGTCGGAATGTTGATGAGACTAAAGACACATTAATCCAATACATGGCGATCACGTTCGGAATGTTGAGCAATAAAGACATGTTCATCCAATACGTGGCGATGGCATTCGGAATGTTGGAAACCAAGACACATTAATCCAATGAGTGGCGGTTATGTTCGGAATTTTGAGAACTGAAGACACATTTAACCAAGGCTTGGCGAACACGTTTGAAATTTTGAGAACTAAAGACACATTTATCCAATGCGTGGCAGTTTAGTTCGGAATGTTGAGAACTAAAGAAACATTAATCTAGTGATGCGTGCATGGCGGTCGCGTTCCGAATGTTGGGAGCTGAAGACATCTTGTGGTAAAACACTTGGTGTATCTTCGTTGTTCGTCTACCATGCAAGGCCAGCGTATTTGTTGTATAGAATATAGAGGAGTGCCATGAGCTAGAATGTCATGGCTTTTTGTAAAGGAAATGTAATTAGCAGAAAAGGAAATGGTACTTGCGGTACTTCATGAATGGCAACGTGGTGAATAATGGCCACGTAGATCGCAACTGAATCAGTCAGACATTTTGCACAAGTCAAGATATTGCAATGAATGAAGTTCTACACCGAGATCAGTTTCACGCTGGAGATAAGTTTAAGGTTTAGAGAGTTAAAAATGTTTCCTCAATAATAGAGAACTTAGGTGCAAATCTCAAAAATCACTTTTTATTTTATTTACAGAATATATAGGACATGTTTATTGTCGAAATTGGACCTCATGGTTTCGTTGTAAAACTTCACTTAAAAATTCCTAAGCTTTAGAGGTCTAATAGAACAGGCAGTTATGAGCTTTCATTCAGAACAACATAGCAACCACTGGCCACTAAATAATTTCACTAAATCATTTCATGGGTAAACTAAATTCATACACTATACACGTACAACAGATTATTCGATCTGAAATATACTGATATGTCTTTTGCCTTGCCTCTCATTTTTTGTTGTGCACAACAAATTCTTCGTAGCAATATAAATCTAACAGAAAATATGCAAGAAGTAATAATTATAAGCTAGATTAATACAAGATGAAAACATTGTACAGTAAAATAAAGTTATACATCCTGACATTATACGAGTACAAAGTACAAGGCTATAAGCCTATATGCTAGCCAATTTTTTTTATCAAACTTAGCCCATAATAGGTTAGATCTGGCCAGGAAATTGTTAGGTTGGCAATAGTTAATTCATCACAAGGACATATCACAGCAGCGGCAACGACAGTAAGTAGCTTACGGCCCAGAGAATAACAATATATAAAGCACAATGATTCAGAAAAACGGACATTTAGCTTATTCGGCCTGAGGATGTTCATGGATCTCTTGCGACTATGCGACGCTCAAATCTTTGGCGGGATAATCAAGGAAAAATTTCATGTTTCGCTTACCATATGGTTGTCACGACTCTACTGCAAAAGAGGTAGAGAAATAGAGAGAAACTTTCATAATGAAAAAAACTCATGAGACATCCAGCCTTCGTGAACTAGATGGATGAAAATCATTAATCAAAGAGGTGTGTGGGCGGCTGCTTACATTTGATTCTCACTGCACCTGGTCCAACAAATCATAGACTTATAAAATCAGAGCCACGTACAAACAACGTAACAGAGTAGCAAGAGTCTTTAAACTGCCCGCGCAGACCGTGCCGATCCACAGCAGTCCCAGCAGCAAGAGTCGTTGAACGGCCCGCAGACCCTGCCGTTCCGCAGCAGTCCCAGCAGCAAGAGTCGTTGAACGGGCTGCAGACCCTGCCGTTCCACAGCAGTCCCAGCAGCAAGAGTCGTTGAACGGCCCGCAGACCCCGTCGTCCAGTCCGTGATCACAGCCCGCAAGATGTTGCGAGGTTTCGTGATTCTCATCGTCGCCGCGGCAGCAGCGTCGGCGCAGGAGTAAGTATTATGTCTTCAGAGTGTCATGAGTGGTTTGCGGTAACACTAATCAAGCGGAAAGATGTTCAATTTTTTTGCGCGGATATTTCGTATAAAATGCTGCTGGTATTCATTTTCAGGTTTGTTATGATTACTAGGGCAGAACTTCGCTTCATACGATGGTAGCATCAATAGTTGAGTTTGAGAATGAAACACGATACTAAATATTCTTTAGAAAGCGACGTAAAATGCGATTAATCAATCAAGTGGCAATTCATGATTTCAAACGCAGTATAAATAAAATCAGTAAATCTCCAGACCAAAATCAGGAGTTTTCTTCGCGGTAAGATTTTTTCTTGACCAAATCAATTTTATTCACGTCGTAAGCAAAAACCTAATTTGATTATTGATGTTGCGCAACTACCCCAGTAAATTGAAAGGATTCGCTTTTAATATAATTTTTCAGTAACACTTCTTATTTCGAACTTGATGAAGCAGGAAACATAACTGATTAAACTTTAAATAATAGTATATAATTGATTATGTAAGTGGCATACTTATTTAATTTGTGGATTAATTTCAGCGCCGCTCCGGCTTGCTTAATGACGTTGAATGATGCCGCCAATGCTATGACAAGAACGGCGAGGTCTGTTTGCTATCCACAGTACACTGCGGATGTTGTGAAATTTGATAATAGTAAGTGTAGAAATAATTATTACGAACTATTTTACTCCCACTATAATCCATCTTTATTGTAAAAACATCTCATCAAGCACTAAAATATTTAGATTTCAAAGTGTAGATACGTTAGTGTACGAATCAAACCTGAATTTTGCTCATTGACAAGCGCAGGTTAAGAACTTTTCTTTCATGAATGCGTATGGATTTTTCAATTCTTATGGTTGAGTTACCGAATGTTAACTAACCAATAGAATCCCTGCATTGTATCACTCCTATACGCTGTTTCGTAATGGGATGCGACCAACACACTATAATCGACTGCTTCGTTTCTCCCCCAGACCCGAACTGCAATATCTACGCTACATCGTACTACGCGACTACATGCGATCCAATTGTTGCCAACTACATGAAGTGCACACTCAAAGCAGCCAAACTTGTGAGTAAAGCATAATACTGAGCATCGAGCACAGGACTTGTGTGTGTGACTGTACGTTGAGCATCGAGTGCAGGACTTGTGAGTGTGACTGTACATTGGGCGCCGAGTTACTGACTGGGCATTGCAGCTCAAAAATTCTGATATCATACTCGCAACACACACGCTCAGCAGGGTTTATATCTGGTCTAGGGCCGATTTTTTCGGGGTTAATGTCAGTCACAAACTCACAAACTATTGGGCGTGACGCCGTGACCCACGCTGGTGGGGCACGCAGACCTGGCAAGTGGGTCAAGACAGCGGGAAGACATTTTAAATTCGGCGTTGTTTCCATATTAAAAAATTTCTCCATGCATCATCTTCAACGACGATCTTACATTTCTACGCAACAGCTCGCACGAAACGTGAGACAAGATCAGCTTGCAATACCCGTTCCGATCTCATTTAATGCTAAAGAATTTTTTTTTCAGCGAGCAAGAAAATTTGTATAAATCCGAACTCTAGTTACCATATAGCCTCAATATCTCCACCTCCCGTTCTTCAGCTGAAGGTCAACAACACCTTTGACGAAGCAGCCTTCAAAGCCACCACGTTGAAGAACAAATGCAGCACTGACGCCAAGTTTATAGCTGCGTACCCGCCGTGCAAGAACTCCACCATGAAATATTTGCACGTAAGTTTAAGTGTATGCTTGTCTATTTGATTTAGAATTAAATGCAACATTTTCCAAATGTATTGTTCAAATTTTAAAGTAACAAGGAAAAATTGGCAACGGTTGCGTATAGTTCGAACAATGAAAGAGAAAACCTTTTTCATAGAAATTCAACGATGTACGTCATACTTCTGCAGCAAACAGAGATCACAGAATTTCCGTAAATGTTCATCGCTGATGCCTCATGTTTCATGTTCCAGGTCAGCCGATTCATCTTCTGTCTCATGCAGAATACATACGGCGAGTGATGTCAGGAAAGAACATTGAAATGAGCCAGAAGAAGACGAGCTGAGCATCAGAATACGTTTCTTCTTCTATAACTTACTCATTTCCGCTTAGATGGATTGCTGACGAGTATATTGTAATGTTGCAATTTTGAGTTCGGAATTTCTTGGAAAATGTTCGTGGCTGTGTTTCAATCTTTGATTGACGGATTTTTTACAATCGAGTTTCACTATCTCTTCCCCATAAAATAAAGATCCAGGAAAAGGATTGTAGGATGCATTTGCTATGACCACATAAATGTACATTTATTAGTTTGAATACATTATTCACGACTTTTACCGCCACGCGCAGTTTCTTGGATATAATCTACATATATAATGTAACAATACAATAAATGATATGAATGCACATATATTTTACTGTCCTGTCTTGATTATTTGCATTCAAATTTCATGTTATATTTTTGTGGAAAACGTTTTATAGGGGTCGATATTTGTTGGTACGTGATAGTAAGTTCTTCTCATAGTGCAGAAGCCAGCTATCAAATTGAACGAAAGATATTCTATTATTCTGTCAAAAAGGCCAATATTCGATGTTTAGATGGAAGCCGCGCAACATTTGAACCCGGTCGCATGACCCCCCAGTCGCTGAACCCAGTCGCTGCCGTTCACGCCCAGTCGAGGGTGGACGTATCGGCAGCGTAACAGAAGATTGTTAATGATTGAAGTTATACCGTGAATCAAAGTAGAAACGGCTAAACACGTAATTTATCCATGAAGTTAAAAAGCAATTAAAATGCCACAAATATTCACCATATTCTATAAAATAAAATGTTCCGGAGTCTAGCTCTGTCATCAGATCGACAATCATTGAATGCAAGTAACCAGTATTCACATTGCAGGCTTTAAACTAAAATTTACAATTAAAAGACAAATCCTATTTACAAGTATGATTGTATTAGAACTGAACGCGGCAATTTAACTAGGCAACTGTTTGAAAATAAGGATTCTAAATTTCATAAGTCAGACACCGGTTATGGAAACTAAAATTGTGGACTCACTTTCGAATGCTGGGACTTTGCACTGCCCGCATTATCTCGTACAGCTGAATGAAAGGAAGGTGCAGGTATCATGCTCGCGAACTCTTCCCTTGATGCTCCGCCAGTCTAGAGTAAATGTTGCGTGACGTCATACCAACATACACTGATCCGCATTGCGTACATACATCAGCATTTGTAAACTAGAGAAGATCGCATCAAGTCAGAAAGAGTATCTTTATACCTGAAGAAAGAGCATGCAGATCCTGAAATTATTTACCAACAATACACGAAAATTGATTTTCGCAAGGTATTTCATATGATTAATTTTTTAAATATTTAGACCTCGCTTCAGATGCAGGGACAGAATATGGAAATGTACAATAAATAACGTTATCTTTAATTACACTCGCGGGAACAACTACACTATAAATGCTCCGATATGAATTTTTTGAATTTGAATACATACCATGTGTGACGCGAGCCCATGTGTGCGAGAATATGTGTGTGTGGTATGTGCGTGCTTTAGTTTGGGCGAGACGCTATAGTTTTTATTTTTTTTTTCAAATTAACATTTTCTCACAATTGTGAGAATATTTTTTTATTACATATTATTATTTTCGTTAATTTGTACAATAACACTCGTATGACGGTGCGCTCAAAACGAGTAATAGGCGATGGGAAAGCTGAAGATACAGTACCAAGCTACTCATTTATTCTCTCCTTCTTATTGGACGTGTTTTAATTATTTGCCTTCCCTAAACAACTGAAATTTCCAATTAATGCATTCTTAAAAATTTATATTTTTCTTTCATTTACGGGCCGCAACATCGAGCAACACATCATTCGATTCTTAAAGCGAATATCGAGCGACTCTGGAAGCCAATTTCGGATTTATTTATTTTTTCCATTTCATAATATGTAAATACTAAAGAAAATTGCGGGGAAGGGGAGAAATAAAAAAAATACTACAATATATTAGAAAAGTAGGTTTCTAGAGTCGCTACATACTCGTATTTGCATTACTAATCAATTGATATGTGTCTCGACGTTGCAGCTCGCAAATTACGGAGAAGTATTTTAAAAAATCCTAATTTATTCCGCTTTATTTACTTCTCACATTTCCTTTATTTATTTAAAAATGTTATAAAAACGTACAAAAAACGCTTCTATTAGGTTTTACATCCGTGTCTGAAGTTTCAGAGAGATCGGTCAGTTATTGATCTCTTATGAGAGTTGGGATCTTTTCTTAATGCTCGAATTTAAGTTCAATAATTTCATTGCTTATTCTTTATGACACATGACTCTCGACAAATGGCTCCCAATACATGTCTCACGACACATGCATGACTAACAATATATGACTCACAGCACATGACTCACGACAAATGTCTTGCGAAGAACTGAACCCCAAATACAAGTGACCTCTGGGTCTCAATAAATATTAATCTCATTTGCATTTTTAAATGTGCAGGTGGACAGATAACCACGTATTCAGGCCACGAGTGCATGGAAGCCTCGTCTGAACCAAGGCATCAATCATGCTATTGACATTCTTCACATGTCCAATAGCATTGACATCAGCAGCCGCATAAGAAATGGCAGGTCAGGTAACTCCCCAAACTACATCACACGTGCAAGCCTCGCAAGGAAGCTACAGCGCAGCCACGAGCACGGGCAACTTGTCTCTCCTACGAGGAATGCAGCACATGACTCACAACGTGGCTTACAACACATGACGCTCAAAATGGCTTACGACGCATGGCGCTCTACATGGCTTACAACACATGACACACAAAATGGCCTACAACACATGACACAATAGGTGGCTTACAGCAGAAGCTGCGCAACACTTGAATAAACTAAATAACAAATTTACATAAGCAACCAAAGAATCATTTATCATTTCATCTAATTAATAAGCGAGCTTCAGGCGTGATAAGTCGAGCACCAACGACCGCCTGCGAACATCTGTGTCAACGAAGCTGTTCGTCTTGTTGAGCGATGCACGAGTCGTCTCGACAGACGCATGCACAAGCCAGCATGCAGGTACCCAGCTTGAATATGCGCTGTGTTCTCCCATTGATGATCCGATGAATTTTTTCGGCGCTGACACTTGGACACGTTCTGGGTGTTGGGAAATGCAGACAACGTAAATTCAGAATGTTGGAAACGTTCAGAATGTTGAAAATAATGACACCTTAAATCTAATGCGTGGCGGTCGCGTTAGGAGGGTTGTGAACTAAAGACACATTTTACGTGGGGCTCTGTTGTGAGACTGCCGTGTCAGAATTACCGGGCCTCCTATTTCACTAGGCTCGCAAGTTTCAAGAAGTTTCAAAGTCTTAAAGCTTGTTTATTGCGGCTTCGAAATTTCTGTGGAATGGAAATTTATACTTTGTCTAGTTTAATTTATGGCATAAAACAACGAAGGAAAGCTTGCGATGCAAACAAAGATTTACTAAAGGAAACTCAAACAGAAATGAGTGAATCAGATAAAAAATATAAAATAGGAATAAAAAGAAAAATGCATAGACACTTCTCTGATTATCGACAATAGTTCACGAATGACGAACGTCATTCCGACATTGGAACCATCGAAACTTCCGTAGCCCATCTGCATCGATATTATTGTGTAGCGCTGTGTGTTTAATTTATTTAATTTTTCACGTGGCCGTGAATTTTACCTAAGTGGGAATAAGAAGTTGGCTTAATTTTATAATATGTAGCGATGAGCTGAACTCGATGTCGGCAGCCTCTATATTGTATGCACACATGTTGGTAGTGAACTCCAACACGCGTAGCAGATTAACTCATTGGAATCGAGGACGTACTATAACTTCTGGTATAACCTGATAAATTATTTGTTTGAATACTACTGTTCCAGTTGGTATGCAGCACCGTTACACTAGTTCGCACGCAGAACCATTTTGCCAGTTGTCTGCAGCGCCATTACAACCCTTCTGTAAAAAATTACATCAACTTTGCGGGTATATATGCATTGCAGTCATTTCGATAACGTTTTACTCCAAGTGCAGAAAATAAAATAAATTATTGTGAAAAACCTCATGGCACTTCTAGCATTTCGAAGTAATGCGACTTCTGTTCCATGCCCCATATGCTGACTGAAATATGACTTAAAAAAGAATTAACGCGGTAATAAACGTTATTTGATTGAATCAACGTTGATTGAACTTTGTTTCGACGTCGTTTGTCTGGTGCGTTATATAGTTCCTCTCAACAGATGAGGGAGTTGTGTTTTTTGTCCTATTTTCAGCGGATTAGCGTTTTTTATAGTCGTGCTATTGTTGTCCTGTTCTTAATGTTTTTAAAACAACTGCATTGAAGATGCTTCCCTGTATTTATAGGAGGACCAGCACTTTTTCTTCCCTTTTTAGAGAAGGACCAGCACGTTTCCTTAAGGACCAGCACTTTAAGAAGGAAACTTTAAAAATTATTTTCTAAAGTTTTTCTACGCTGCAAAAACTTGAATGATGGCATTTCATAGCAATTTCATTGTTCCCTTAGACTAATTTATAATGTCAGAGATGATATTTGCATCCCCTTCGCTGCTGTTCAAATGCGTGAGAAAAATAGCAGATGCGAAAAGCCACGAGCAATATTTTCGTAGTTATAAGATACCCCTTTGTATACCTTCACGTGGAAGGTATACATATTGGCCCGTATGCTAAATAGGGCACTAGCACTACGAAGTAGCACTATGCACTACGAAGTGTCCTGTTGGTATGCTAAATTCGTCACAAACACTAAGCACTTCGAAGTAGCTCTACAATGTTTAGTGTCGCTTAGTGTCGCACTACTGATTCGAATGCAGAAAGACTTTGAAGTGCTACTTCGCTGTTAGAGTACTTTATAGTGCCGCACTACGCTGAGTCTATTGAAGAATGGTAGTTAAGTGTTCAAATAGTTAATTATTCCCTAAGTAATTCTCATTCTTTGCAGAAGATTGATGTAAAATGTCAAATTGTGATGGTATATAATGGTACTATTGAAAATTGTAATGGTGAGCTGAAATTCGCAATGCATCTGCGCACCTTTCCCATCATATATTCAAAGGCCACGCTTCCCAAAGACATCGAACAAAAGGGAGAAGCATGGAAAGTTCTTGCAGAAGAATTCAAAATGGCTCCAGAAAAAAAAACAAAAAAAGAAAATTCAAAACATGGTATCAAAAACAAAAAAAGTATTTTCTACTTCTACGCTGTTCATCTGTTTCGCCAAGGAAAATGTCAGCCATAAGAATAACATGTTATTCACTGAAGCGGTACACTTTTTTATATTCAAGGCATGTAGTTCCTGAGGTTTTTACGCGATGAAGCCTTTGCTGTAAGCCAAACAGATCCATGGCTGACGAAGTAAACAAGGTGAAATATACCGTAGTGTCATCGTGAAGTGCGGTGTTAGGACACTTCAGATTTTTGTAGTGCGCGTTATGCTATTGGCCCTATTTAGCATACCAACCGTAGTGTTCCATGCCACACTATGGCTTGTAGTGCGTAGTGCTACTTCATAGTGCTAGTGCCCTATTTAGCATGCCAACCGTAGTGTTCCATGTCGCACTAGTACCGCACTATGGCTTGTAGTGCGTAGTGCTACTTCATAGTGCTAGTGCCCTATTTAGCATGCCAACCGTAGTGTTCCATGTCGCACTATATATAGCAGGCACTACGGCTTGTAGTGCGTAGTGCTACTTCGAAGTGCTAGTGCCCTATTTAGCATACGGGCCAGTGACTACTCCTCACCATGTTTCAAGGCTGTTTAATGGTCGTAAAGCCATGCAATCGAAGCATATTTGTGAAACTTTGCATGCTTTCTAAATTCTCCATTATTAGTAGAAAAAGAAGATATATTGTTTTCGGTGCGCAATGTGAATCTTTGTGGCAAATAAATAAACATTTAAAGTGAAAATTTAACTGATAAAATCAGGTAACCTCACTTTTTCTATGAGAATGTTACAAAAATGAGGATATAGGTGCTCCGTAATTCGTCGAATTACAAATTTGTTTGTATTGATGTAAGAGAAAAGTTTATAAATCGCCCCTGAAAAGATACAAAAAGGTCGGACTAATAAAACTGATACGGTATTGTCGAACAAGCCGATTACTCAATCCCAGTTTCTCAAGCTCCCTGCAAAGAGAGAAGCCGAAGTTAGGGATTGGATAGGTTGTATATTTGTTATTTTGTATTAGAGAGAGTTTGACGTGACCTTGGCCGAATTGCGGAAGCTTTTTTAGTCTTGTGGTTGCCGTCGATGTGTAAGGTATGTCTCGTGTAAATAGGAACAGTGGAAACTGTGGATGCTATGTTATATTAGTGACGTTTGTCATGCGTGTAATTTGTGTACATATTTGAGTCAGTTTTAATGGTTAGATTTCGTGCTTCTGATTACGATCAATATTTATGTTCATGTCGATTCTTTGTTAGATATTTATTCTTGTTTGTTTATTTATTTTCAGGAGTCTCAGTAGTAGTCTGGACTCAAGTAATAATCTCAGTAACAGTCCCGTTTCAAGTCATTACTTCAGTAATAGTCATAATCACATCTCAGTGTTCATTCTTGTCAGTAAAGATTATTAAGATAACTTGGTTCTCACTGTGGCTAATGGATGGACCTATATGATCACTTGGCTGAATAATGCAGGGGCGAAGATGGCTTTATTTTTACTTTTGTTGAAATACGTCCCTAGCACCGATAGAGATTTTCCCCCGACCCGATCAAGTGTTATCGTGGAGTCATCAGTGTTCTGTCTTCACTTTATCATCTGCACCCTTCTTCTATGGAAGTCTGCACAGGTATGCCACCGTCTCAGCAATTGATGGTCGGTCCGATCAATGCCAGGATTAGATATGATAGCAACGATGATCCCACGACACACAATGCAGCGGCAGCTTTACGTTCCTCGTACCCCACTGGTTCTCTTGCATTAATTTTGCTCGTAGCTTGATCCCACCATGTGTCATTTACCCGCCTGAAGCGGTTCAATGAATATATTGAGGCTATTTATTACCCGGCCTTTAGTTATATCTATGTTGACCACATTTATTGCATTCTCAATCTTCTCGATATTATTAACTAACAATATTGTTAGGCAGACCTCAAAAAAGTAATTTCCACTTTTTGCTCTGTTTAGTCCTTCCATGATTCAATCTATGACAAGATTGAAATTAAATTTATAATGTTCCCCATAGCAGCCACTTTGTATGAATTATATATCTTTGCGCCAGTTTAACCGTTTGTCCGTATATACAGTAGTTGATGGTGCGTAACCAATTTATTCTAAACTGCTGATACACATATACTGAAATGAGCAGGTGGAACCGCATATGGTGTGAGAAACGACAATTTTAACAAGGTTATGAACCACCACAGATAAGATCCATTATCAGAGTTTTCTTCCACTAGAAACACCTTTTTGAAAAAAAAATTGATTCCCTTTATCCTCAAGTGATCTAAATGTTTTATGAAAACTAAATTTCCAAATTATTGTATTCTGTATTGTTTGAATATAATTTTTATATATTATAGTGATATAATGACCTTTGGCACAAGATCTAACACTGTCATGGAGGTATTATATTTCAGTTCATGATTTTTTTGGTTTTGTTTCTTTTTAAATCTAATACTGGGCTCACAATCTCGCACATAGGCATTCTGTAAGAACTTTATCCAGTCATGTCAAATGTGTTTGTTTTAGTTTTGTGGCGCTTGCTCTGCGAATAAAAAATATAGACTTGTTAAATCATATAATAATTTATTTTAGACGTTGAGTTGAAAGATACACACAACAAATTATTTACTTTAGAATGATAAACATTCAAGAACTATTATCCCAAAATGCCTAAAAAGTTCAAAAGGCTAAAAATCTCAATAAAAATTCATGCAAACAATATCGTAGTCTAGAAGCCTAAACAAGCAACGATAAATTCAATTTTTCATGCCGCTACGAGCAAACAATACAAAACCTAAACTCCGGATGTAGCAGCTGTGTCACGAGGCCGGTCCAGGAACAATATTGCAGATGAAATTAAGAATCGACGCAAAACGCGCCTGTTACAATTTTTACTGGTATTCAAGGCTTTTGTGACGCGCTAACCGCTTTAAAAAAAGTTTCCATATCACTGAAGTTTCGCCAAATCCTTTCGGCAGTCTCTTTAGTTCCAACAAGACGTGTGCTGCATGCGAGCCAGTTTCAACTTAAGGAGGTCGATCGCCACTGAAAATCGGCGCAAGACGGCTTTGGCTGAAACCGCTGGATTCAAGATACCACGAGATTTGATACCGTTATGCAATAACGTTATGCAATCACATTTTTGCTTGCTAGTTCTGGCAATCAATAGCGCAAGCAGCATTTGTATTGTTTATTTTTATTACCTCGCATGAGAATCACTTAATTTTGAAGTATGTATAAAAATTAATAGCACCGCCAGTGCAAAAATATCTTTATTCTTCAATTGTTAGCATATCATCAGAAATCTTTACATCATCTCCTCAAATTATTTCGTAATCATCTAGTAATATTTTACGCATATTTTGAGAACGACTTTTGCATACCAAAAATTTCTTTTCAGTAAGATTCATTAGTAACTAAAAAAAATTACATAATGCACCAATGAATTTAAATCAACAATGCATTATCATCACATGAGCACATATTAAATTTGTCAGTTTTTATTTTTAAAGAGAATTTTGTTGCACTAAACTCAAACTTAGGCTTTTTGAGCCCTGTCTACATGAAGAGAGATCTTCCCTCTTCCTACAGGGTGTCTTGTGTTTCATTTCGATCTACCCTAACAAAATTTAGACGCGAGCGTGAGTCTGAAATAGGGAACGCCCAGGACTCGGGGACAGGACAGGACTCGCCCAATCAGCTTTTCTATGTCCGATATTTGGTCAAAATATCAATCCCAAGTCAGTCAGCTAAGAAAGTCTGGTTCTTGACTCTCCCCGAGAGGCTCGTCTCTGAAAATTGGGGCAGCTCTGGCCGAACCTACCAAAGTGATAAAAAAATCGCGACTCATTTTCTGCAGTGAGAGGAAGAGAGGGGCATTTGAATTTATACTTTTCTTACATCAATGTCTGTTTCTATAACTTGCTGAATACAAAGAGCATAATTATAAACCTCAGAATCGTGGGTAATAATGCTCGTGGAAAGAACTTTTCTCATCTAACAACCGAAGAAACGACGGCATATATCGAGCAATGGTCAGCACTCTGTTGCCCGATTTACACAGAATAAGCGCTGAATATTCATATTTTTGAACAGACCCGAACTCAACGAAAAAACGAACATGCTTGCCCAGGTCGATATTATGCAGCATTTGTACGGTTTCAGCCCGAAATGTATCCGTGTTGTCCGTAACAGATGAAGCTTCCGCCATTCTGAATTTTGCGTAAAAGCTCTATTTGATTCTGTATGAAAATTAATTTAGCAACTTGAAAATTTTCCCATGAAGATTTAATATTGAAATTTCGGTGTTCTGATTGAAATGGTTTATTGATGTATAATACTAATTATGCTGAAGTTTAAGTGCTAATTATTCTAATAAAATTGTTTAAACTGCCCAATAAATGAGTGCTTGAAGTCTAATGCCATTGAACCTCTTTGGACTCATGCGGTGCTTCAGGATTTTGTACGTGCATTTATAAACCTCGCTCCAAATACGTGCAAAGTTGTAATAGCGACGCCATATTGCATAGGAACTCAAGGAGATTAATACCTTATTTTGCTCATGAGGAACTGATGGAACTTGTCGTACAGCAAACTAAATCGGGAGAAAAATGTGGGATATTTCGCAATAACATATGTTACTTTTCAGAGCTATAAGAGGGTATTTTCAATAATGCATTTCCAAAATTTTATCGAAAAATATGTTTTGCCATTTTCATGGACATTTATTATTTCATCTAGTTTCATGGACATATATGATTCGTTGACAAATTAATGACAAGAAAGCTCAATAAACGATGGAACAACAGAACATCGCGATAGGTCCGTGATGAACACATCCCGCAGCTTTATTCATTCGTTACTACATGAAATTCGTGAAATAAACCTTAACTTTACCAATTAATTCCAGAGCATACATGTGCTTTATGGGATTTGACGCTTCTTCATTACGTCAGAAACGGCGTGAAAATTTAACGATTTTGCAGAGACAACTGATGAAGGCTATGGAAATTTGACCTTGCGTTGGTATGTTGACGAGTGATGGCGGAGAAAAGTCTCAAAATACATCAAGTAAATTTCAAACCAGCCATAGTATTTTTGTCTTCAAAACCGTCAGCAACCATTGGGACAAAATGTGTAAGTCTAAACTAAATACTGATGTATTAATAATAAGTACTAGATATATTAGAAGTAAATCGTTATAATAAATTAACTAGGATGGTAAACTTTCTGTACGCATTTTTCATTACCTTTCAATTGATAAAGCCACGCGAGAAAATGTCTCTGCGCTCTCGGTAAGGATTTACGAGACTAATATCATTGTCAAACTCCAATTTCTTTTCGATTTTCTGTTTATGGTGATAGGGCTGATAATAGATCCCCTTTGTTTTGCGGTCGGTCTAACTAATGACGACTATTTGGTCATCGGACTGTACTTTAAATCCGTACCCTGAAGCAAGCACGGCGGAGTAAACTGTTCATTTATATTGTCATACTTTCCACCATTGCTATGAGTAGGTTGAGGAGGGGGGAATATTAATAGGCGATTTGGGATGATATGGTGCTAGGAAACTGATCTGCAACGAGCACCCACCCCTCAGCAGACGCGATGAGCACTTGAGTGGCGAGAATAATATTGTTGGATCTGGATGTGATAGACAACCTCAGGATATAACATTTTACCAATAGCCATCTGCGGCAAGTACATATATGAAGATGTTAAATTAAACAACAGATGTTTGTGATCGAGGGTGTACCAAAAATATTCATAATTATGAAATATCTGTTGATAATTTGAATTAAAAACAGATGAGTGCGTCAATATAGCGCTCGTTTTCTCCGTCATTGTCATAAATAAATGTCATAATGTCACTGACATAAATGTCAGTAAAATCTAATGTTGGCAATAAAGAAAATCTTATATTTTCCTTCAACGAGAAGCAAAGCTATAATGATGTACGAAAAACTATGACTGTTAACAGGTCGATCAACGCATCAAATATGGAATCATGGGTCATGGCAAACAAAACGACCTAATAAATCTTGGACCATTTCGACTTTGAATATTAAAGGAGAAAGAATTGTTTCAAGTTTGAATATTATGGGTGCCGGAATAATTTCAAGTGTATACTATAGGAGCCAGAATAAATTCTTGACGCAACTCGAGTATTATCCTCTCTGTAATACGCGTCCAAAAGACGCACAAGAAACGTTTTCAGAGATCACAGGAAGGCGACAGACTGCACGCCAAGCAGACAATGTTCGGCCGCTGGGAGCAACGCACTCCCGTTCTTCTCCCGTTCCCGTACCGGCGGTCGCATTCTTGCGTCAGCCTCACGAATAACAAATACTCACGTTTTTTCTTCGAATATTTCAGTAAGAATTACTGCAACCTTTCAAGTATTAACACGTTTGATGTCTAGACAACAATTTGAACGAGAATTGTGCAATATTTTGCTGAAAAGTGCCTTGCAAAAATATTTAATCACTCTGTAGCAGGTCATAATATGGATTTACAAGTCGTTATTCAAGAGGAGTGTAAAAGAAAAACATTACGTATTCGAAGTAATTTCTTTGATGTTCAATAATTGCTTTATCAGAAGAATTTTTCGTAAATAAGAAAAGTAATGGTGTTATCTTTCATTAGCTGCCGCTAGGATAATTCGAAGTTTATCACACTCCTTCGCAACGAAATCAAGACTTTTGAATGTTGTGCCGAAAACCATTGATTCGGCGTCTAGGCCTATCGTATTGTAAGAATTCATTCACCTTGCAGCCGCCTGAGACAGACGAACTATCATCGTGTCAGTAGTCTCTCGCAATTTTGTTTCGTTAAACACCCCTTGAAAATCAACGTAAGTTACGCTCAGTTGCTAAGCCTTTCGAATCGTGTAACTATTGTTCACTATATTCCTATACGTGTCAATTTGCTTTATGTTCTTGATTATTCATTTGTCAAAATTTCCATCGAGCCAGTCTATTGTTTTCGTCATTGTATTTTGTTCTCCTGCTCTCTGGGCAGGTACACGGATTCATTAGAAATGTATTCGATAATTATATAACAGGAACGTCGAGATTTAAGAATAAATTATACCCAATAAAATTCTCATGCTCATAGTAGGCGACTGGTAAAAACAGCCCGACTTTCTGTCCAAGTGAACGCAAAGCACCAAAAACAGAAAATATTGCGGTGTAAAGGCTGGAAAAATGTTGATCAATTTATTACGTTTCCAGCTTGCATTCCACGACATCGAGAAAATAGACTATCATACAATGAATAATGATAGCGATAGGGCGATGCACGCATATCTCCGCATTGTTGCTAGCAAAGTCGAGTGAAACGCCAGCGCCTGCACATTGTGTTAGTGCATTCTGCTGCAAGATTTGAAAAAATGTAAATCGAGCGCCAAGCTTCTTTGAACTTTTAGTATACAAAAAATACCATCAAATTTTAAATGAAAAATAGGTTAAAAATAAATTTTAATATTAAATGAATCAATTGAAAAATTTGGTAAGAAACCAAGAGACAACAAAATATGAGCGTCCCCATTTAGGGTCATATTACTTAAAATTCACTTTACCAATGTGTTTCGAAGTATCTAATTACCATGCGATTCCATCATAATTCCCCGAACAATTATGATTGTTGGAAAATCATATGTATTTAATAATGATAGTCATTCAAAAATGCGTCGTTGACTCACCCGCGAGCAATGTTTCTCTGATGACCTGAGGCTGTGAGAGTCGCTGAATCCTCCTCCGATGGCCGTTAATTGCTGCCAGACGCGCATCATCGTCCGCTGCTCTGGTGCCAGGAAACAAAGCCAACTCGACTTGTTAGTTTGGTGCCGGCAACACAAATAATGCGGGAAAATGGCGGCACTGCTGAGCAAGATTGCATTAGGTGACAGCAATACAAATAATACAAGAACACAGCGGCA
>NW_025931339.1:0-482 GCF_000764305.2 Hyalella azteca
AGTTTAGATCTATGAACAAGGCACGAAAAGGAAAAGAATCGGCGACAGGCCACATCAGGCCTACACTTCAGCGCCGACATCACTATGTTATGTTAAGTCTCAGTTCATAATTTCGAGAAGCCAGAATTTTATGTCCTCGCCAGAGTTCATGTTGAGCAGAACTGAATCGGGTTCTGTCTTAATTATGTAGCCAAAAATAGTTGAATATAAAATAAAAAAGGATCGGAGATGGAGAAATGTTCCAAGCACTGCTGATTTATTGACAGGGAGAAGTATATTCGCTGAGCTTAATATTGCACAATGCAGCTCCTTGGCAGCACAATTTCTTCCCGTTTGCGCAACATATTTTCACATTTTAAAAAGCACGGAATAGATGGTACAATGCTCAATATTGTACAGGGTGTTTCAGAATTAAGTAACCCTTTTAATTTGTTAATAAATAAAAAACTAAGAACGTTATGAAGTTGAAACTTGTTTTATTT
>NW_025931340.1:0-556 GCF_000764305.2 Hyalella azteca
TTACTACATAACATCAGGCTGCGCTACAACAAGGATAAGATCTACGTGAGTGCTGGCTTAAGCTATACTTGATTAGACAAATTTGTGTTATTATTAGAACAAATCTATTATAATTTTTGATTATTATTAAATAATCAAATTATAATTTGATTATTTAGAACAATTTGATTATTAGAACAATTTGATCATTTGTGTGTACCTAAGATACTCTCGCTATACAATGCAGTTACACATGTTATTTTAATAGCTTGCATTCAGTACTTTGTCTTGCAGATGTATGTGAATGATACACCAGTTACATGCCGCAGCTGTAAATGATTAATTCATGACTGTTGTGCCGCAGACGTGCGTGATTAATTCATTAGTTTCATACCTCATACGTAGGTGATTAGCTTATGACTGTTATGCCACAGACGTACGTTATTAATACAAGACTTATTCTACAGACGTACGTAGCGAATATCCTGATCGCCGTGAACCCTTACTTCGAGGTGAAGAACCTGTACACGCTCGACACCATCCACGCCTACCAGGGCCGCTCTCTGGGGCAGATGCC
>NW_025931341.1:0-400 GCF_000764305.2 Hyalella azteca
TTTATTTCTTGCTTTACTTTCATTGATGTTCACCATTTAGGTATTGTGTGACTTAGTCCACTTATGCATTCCTGTGCTTGGCACCAATTTGTTCCTATTTGCTTGCCACATACCATTTGCTTTCAAAGTGTGCTCTAGGCCCTAGATAACCATTAGCTTGTAGGGACATCGATATTCGTAATTTATTTTATTGTTCTTTTTTCCCTCAAATAGTCAGCAGTCTAACAACCATCCGAACTTCTTAGAGATTGACTTTTTCTTTCTTCGTAAATTCAGTTACTAGTCATTTTACTGCAGCTTTGTCTGCCAACGTTTGGGGTAAGATCTTAAACAGCTCATGTTACATTCATATTATTTGTAATATTTTCTTGTATAATATTCTTCATTTAATCTTGTAAAA
>NW_025931342.1:0-640 GCF_000764305.2 Hyalella azteca
ACGCGTAGTCCGGTGTTTTGTGAGTCACGTGAAGCCAACAGAAGTTACGTAACGCATACAGTTTTTTTTATAGTTTTTCATTTCTCGATGCGTCCCTAATGTGTTGGAATATACCGCATTTACCCTACCTACTATCTACATGTAGAAATGATGAAGCTGTTGTTCACCTCTGTCATGCACCTGAACCTAGAGTTTGGAAACGTTGTGTGTTCACCGAGACTTGAAAAGTGCACAAATTTAGTAGAAATTGTTCAAAGATGTGCAACAAGGATAATTCCTGGTCCTGGCTTAAAGAGCAAGTCTTATCATGAAGAAAGATTGAAGTTTCTGAAGCTTCCCAGTCTCTGTTATAGTCGCCTGCTTGGTGACCTCATTGAACTATACAAGTACAAGTATACTTATGGTTTGTAGTGACTACAAACCACAAGTTTTTCCAATCTATGCATTGAGTATGCAAAGTGAACTTGACCATCAATAATTGATGGCATAGTGGCTAACCAGAGCTTTTTTAGAATCAGTTCATTTTTAATTTCCTCATTTACTCAAGATTGAAACCAATTTCTTAAGTATGATAATGCTGGTATCCAGGATACTTTACTGGTCTACATATAGGACTCAAAAATGAACTTGAGGAGGGGTC
>NW_025931343.1:0-1659 GCF_000764305.2 Hyalella azteca
TGAAAATTGATTCTCTTCACGCACGTGTTTGCGCAATCCCAGCCATCAATTCTACGTCACGCTGCCGCGCACGAGCAGTTTGTGGAGAACAGACGTAATACTCACATTACTCAGTACAGTACCGTATGCCTTTAATTATCTTTCAATAATATATGATTTTTCTTGATACGGAAATTTGGTGAATGAGAAATCTAGAACTTTATTTTAGAAGAAATTTTCTCCAAAGTCATATGGCAACACTGAACACCGTCTGTTTACATTTCGTATGTATAATAGCCGCAGTTTACGATTACCATTACCATACGTTCCGTATCCGACAAGGCGGACAAGCGGAAGAGTCAGAAGTAACCCGGACATGTCTTACATTTTATTATTGTCAGTTTGACTCGCGTAGTCAATATACTCGCGTATATTGTCGACTAAAATAGTAGAACTATTTTAGCTTTCTAAAGTACGGCGCACGGCACATTTTTTTATCAGCATAGTATGGCGCACCGCGCAGGTCGTTAAAATGACAAAATAAATTCCCGTGCACCTGGCACATCTTCCTGACCATGGGTCCCAGTGTTAGATGAACCAGAATGAGATGGAGAGTAATTGGAGACCCTTCAAAATTTGCCCAATCCCATCATGTTGCATTTCCAGTTTTTCTATGTTAGTAAGTTAGTTATCTGCTCATTTTCTGAATTACTGTTTTGTGTTTTGTCTTGTCAATAGCAGGCTGAGCACCCCAGCAACAGCAAGCTTATTAGAAGATCTCATCTAACATCACAACTGACAAGGCTTGGCTTGGCAGCCTTGGCCCGCTTGGGAAACCATCAGGTTGTTAACCGTTGTTTCACGTTTTGAGCTTGAGAGTCCCTAATATATTTGCAGCATCACCAAGCTCAGCCAGCTGGTAGCTGCCCTGTCATCGGTACAGACTCCAAAAAACAAAAAAGAAGTTTCATTCTTCGCCTTGGGGTCAGATATCCCAAATGAAAGGCTAGTTGTTCACGTTTTTTCCTAAGTTTGTGCCACCCCCCCCTCCGTCCCATCTTTCTACATTGAATAAAATAATTATTTAAAGTTTTTTTAGGTTCCAAGAGCGTTACATACGATGATCTTTTCACACCACAGGGTACACACCCCGTCAATAATCAGACACAACTTCTATGTTCTACCAACTACGGCTTTTTGTAAATAGCAAATCCGTGTCCGTGAGGTCGCGGTCCGCAAGTCCGCCAATTAAATAAAACAGAAGTGTCGGCACTGAAGAAATAGGCCCATGGCCTGTTGCCGATTCTTGTTCATAGAATATAATAGAAGTGTCGGCACTGAAGAAATAGGCCCATGGCCTGTTGCCGATTCTTGAACTTTTCGTGACTTGATTCACAAAGGATCCGGCCTTTGGAACCCCATCTTTCCATAACTGACTATTGATTGCGATAGCTGCTGGACTTATTGCCTAGTCCGTAATTTGCTGGGCATTTTAAGACTGAACATATGCTCCTGCATAGCTTCGTCTAGTGTGTTTTTGAAGGCGTTTATACTCGGAGCGTCAACGATGCTCTCAGGGAGGCTGTTCCACGTGTCGGTGACTCGAAGCGAGAAGAAATGTTGTCGCATGGATGTGTTCCAACGCTGTTTTTTTAGTTTATAGCCATGGCCCCTGGTGTT
>NW_025931344.1:0-981 GCF_000764305.2 Hyalella azteca
TTTGGTGTTTCAATCATATACAAGAAAGCAAATGGGCGAATAGGTAATATCTTTGAGTTTGTAACGACTTCTGGTATCTTCAGCGCGCGTACGTCGTAGGTTTATGGCAGGCTCCATGTGTCAGCTTTGTGTTACTCCCAAATTTTCGTGTTGACAATAATCCAGTTCAGCTGTGAAAACTTTTTTTTACAACACTTATCTTTAACTTCACTTCTAGTTTGTTTGTTTGTCTGTCTGCTACAAATCTTATAATCGATATTTAACACACTTCTACCTTTCCCATGGATCTGAAATTTCGCATACTCGCGTAAAGTTGGAGACAATGCATGAATCAATTGATAGAATATATAATTGAAAAAAAAATTGTTTGAAAAAAAAATTGAAATAATAATTGTGTCTTCCACAAATCTTATAATCGATATTCAACACACTTTTACCTGTCCAATATATCTGAAATTTTCCACACTTGCATAAATTCGGAGTCAATGCATAAATCAATTGACAGAATAAATTATTTTGACTTTTATTAAAAATAAAATTTAAAAAGTAATTTTTGTAATATTTGATAATAAAATTATAAATTCATTTTACATGTGTAACATCGGAGACACCGGATTCTTTAGAAGTGTTATCTTTAAAAAGTAATTTTTAAACGCATATTATTTCTTTTGCTTTACTGGGTTTATCCTGGGCCTCTAATGTACTGCAAGCGAGAGCAGCGCGAAATTTGTATTTTCTGGCACAAATAATTAAAGATTATTTGTAATAACATTTATTGAAAATTATTACTATAACTCAGCCCCCACCCCAACTCATTCGGTCATAATGCTGAAAATCTATAATTTGGAGCCTATATGTTCTACGACAAGCCGCATTATTGATTTGGCAAGACCTGCGAGCATCTGAGTACTGATCCAAGCATTCTCTATTATCATGGCTGATAGCGAAGCTCTGCTCTGTCGTGCAGACAGAACGGTAAAC
>NW_025931345.1:0-1544 GCF_000764305.2 Hyalella azteca
ATAATAATAATAATAATATTAATAATGATAATAATAATAATAAAAAAATAATAATAATCATAACAATATTGAAAATTATAATGACATAATAATTTATAATAATAATGGAATTGTATTTGCATATTCGATGAAACCAAGAATGTCACCCATATTATAAGTATCGCGTGAGATGACCTTCAGTTCGAATAAAAAATTGATTCGTGCACTAGGCATAAATTGTCGAACGCGTTGCATATGCGCGAACATCTGACAGATTATCCTGAGTTAGATTGTATATTATGTTAGACACATGTTCCTATTCTAAATTATATATTATAATATCTAATGTATAATATTAGATTACGTGAATAGTGTAAAATTAACTTTAAGGCATTCGAGCCTAGTATTTTTTTCTTCTTTTAATGAGAACATCATCGAATGTTACAACCCGACAATCACATCGAATTGTTTCCAACGGAGGAGTAAACATAACTGATGTCTAGCCTATTGAAACATTTATATTGGCAGCAACTAAACTAAACTATCAAAAGTCGTCAGAGTGCACGTTTACGTATTTACTCGTATTTCTATATAGTACATCTATTTCTCGTCAATGATTGGTGGGTTTAGCTTGAGAAGCCGTCAGTGATTGGCTGTAGCTTTACGAACTCGTAACTATGATACTACCGCCCTGAATGCTAAACAACATGTAGGAGTGAGACTTATAAGATCTACCGGGCTAGCTATACAGGGTGTCCCAAGAAAAAACGATACACAACTTTGAATGGCTGTAACTCGTAAAGTAATAGAGTTAAAAAATTTTGGAAGGTCAGGATTTGTTCCCTATTTTTTTCTCCATATCTCCACCAAAAATCAGACAGATCGATGTAGCCATAAGCGTTTGATAGAACTTTCAGTGACATGTGCTAAAATCGTGCTTGCGCAAAGTTTTAGTAAGATCATTTTGCATAATCATTATACGTTGTCTTGACATGTTTTATCTTCGGTGTTTTATTTTTTGTATCTTTGGTGAGACAAAAACATGGTAATCTTTGGTGAGAGACAATCATGACAATCTTTGTGAGAGACAATCATGACAATCTTTGGTGAGACAAAAACATGGCAATCTTTGGTGAGAGACAATCATGACAATCTTTGTGAGAGACAATCATGACAATCTTTGGTGAGACACAATCATTACAATCTTTGGTGAGACACAATCATGGCAATCTTTGGTGAGAGACAATCATGGCAATCCTTGGTGAGACACAATCATGACAATCTCTTGTGAGACACAATCATGGCAATCTTTGGTGAGACACAATCATGGCAATCATTGGTGAGAGGCAATCATGACAATCTTTGGTGAGACACAATCATGGCTATCTTTGATGAGACAAAAAACATGGGAATCTTTGGTGAGAGACAATCATGGCAATCTTTGGTTAGAGACAATCATGGCAATCTTTGGTGAGAGGAAATTTAAAAACCAAAGATTGCCTCTTACCAAAGATTAGAACGATTGTGTCTCACCAAAGATTGCCATGATTGTGTCTCACCAAAGA
>NW_025931346.1:0-514 GCF_000764305.2 Hyalella azteca
TGCTTCTGGACAGCATCTGACAACATGGGCATGTATATGTATAATGGTTACAATATTGGATAAGTGATATCATATTTGCTTCTGGACAGCATCTGGCAACATGGGCATGTATATGTATAATGGTTACAACATTGGATAAGTGATATATTTGCTTCTGGATAGCATCTGACAACAGGAACATGTTTTTGTATAGGTAATGGTTATAATATTGGATAAGTGATATCATATTTGCTTCTGGACATCATCTGACAACATGAACATGTTTTTGTATAGGTAATGGTTACAATATTGGATAAGTGATATCATATTTGCATGGTAGTTTTTTTTAGACACTCCCTCAAGTTCATTTTTGATTCCTATAAGTAGACCAGTTAAGTATCATGGATACCAGCATTATCATACATAAGAAATTGGTTTAAATCTTGAGTAAAAAAAGAAATTAAGAATGAACTTATCTATAAAATCTCTGGTTTGTCACTGTGAATAGGATTGCCCACTAGATATTTTATTAATG
>NW_025931347.1:0-33331 GCF_000764305.2 Hyalella azteca
GTTACGCCTCTACAGAAACTCGTTGACTCTTTGAGGTTCTTTAGTAATTCTCATCTATGTTACTTAAACTTGAAAATGCGTTTTCTCCGTTCAGCCATTCCTCCTATTCATTTTATCCGTTATTGTGAGTGTTCTTGGTGAATTAGATTCTCCTTTTCTATCATAACCGTATTATGATGTCCAAAAGGTTGATGATGTCACCTTAAGGTTTCGTCTCTTATATTCAGCCCACAGGCTCTCGCAGTCCTTCTAGAGCTCATTAAGATTCACGGCAAATCAATACTCATCGGTCTTGATCTATGAAGCCTTATCCTCGACGCACCATCTCGGCGATTGTGAAGGCGTCACTATAAGCACAATCTTTGAAGTCATTCGTAGCCTTCTGGAAATTCGTGTCCTGTATTTCGTGGCCGGATCGTCGTGCGGCATACGGCCGTCGATAAGCTGGCCGTGTATTTTATAATGCGTAGCCTTGCATTATTCATCAGATGGTGAATGCCTGAGCTGCATAAACAGGCGTCACTCGAGACGTGTTCTGTATGTAGGGATGTGCACGCGTCGATTTGCTGCGTTTTTACAGGTTTTTCCATCGAATAAAAGGTTTTTGGTGTAATTTCAGATTCAACTTATTCCTAGGCGTTGATTTTTTATTGTCAAGTTATTTTAGGAATTTTTAAAGAGTAAAATCAGGTCCAGCGCCTTCGCCTATTAGAAACTATTTGTTCTGTTATATTGGAGTTTCGAATAAACTTTGGTACTGTGGGAATAGCAAGTCATTATATAATATTTCGTCGCAGTTTTTCAATTCGGATCTTACTTCGAGTTGAAGAGTTTTTCATTCAACTGTTTTACTGAGACACTAGATGAATTTTACTGATCAATGCAGCTTAGTTTCTTTAACAAAAATTTAATGTTTTATTTATACCTTGTTCATCAGCGACGGTAGACATGTTTACGACAAGTATAATTAAAAATGTTACAGTTTTAGGGTATGTCAAAACCGTGTTATGATGTTACGGCATGGATCACTATCTTGTCGAGGTTGCAGTCACCAGGCTCCGTAAAGGCAGGCTTTCGCTTTTTCGTAAATATCCCATCGTGAAAATCGTATTACATTATCTGCTATATTAAGGTTGAATAACAATTAAATTGAAGGTTAACTTGAACTCTTATGAATTACTTGATGCCATTTAGAGATTAATGAACAGGTTTTCTAATCTTTAGTTTTACTAAATGGGACCTGAAAATGAAGGACCTGAATCGCTCAATTTTTGTTGTAAATATCATCAACTGCGTCTGCGTCAAATATCATCAATTCGCGTCTGCCGGCCGTTTTTCTTCAATCGACGTTTACTCCCCTCCTTTGTTTTGATTTTACTTTTCAATATTGCCTTTTTACTCTTGTATTGTTTTTACTCTTCAATACTTGGTTTTGGTCCGATTTGATTTTAAATTTCAAGGTTGAGTTTTCGTCCTCTGCAGCAGCGGTAAGTTGCTCGTACCTTGCAGTGTCACCACGATAATTTTACCCCAGTTATTCACTCATTTAATTAACCCAAAAATTATCAGTGGGTGGTATCAAAATTGCTTCTATAATTATAAAAAATTAATTTTCGTTATACTGCAACAATCGGTTAGATATCATGAATTGAAATACAACCGAGAAAACAAAAATTTAGATTAATTAATTATTAATGGTTGATAGCGAGATTCTTGCGTCTGATTTAAAAACTCGCCATCATTAAATGTGCGTCCATTTACACATTTTATACACGTTAACCAGGTGATACACTGGATTAGAAAATTGTATAGAATGCAACGCGCTCCTCTGAATTTCAGGTTAAGATATTACACTTTGAGTAAAAAAGCTTTTATATTTTAAATTTTAATTGCCTACAAATAAATGCGTTGCTGGAGTCAAATATCATGGCTGACCATACGCTGTTCTGACGAGCGTTGTAATATAAGACATTTGTAATGTACCAGACCAACCATGACATCGCTTCTTATTAATTAGCAATATGTTATGTAGAAGACGACCGATCATTCCATTGCTAAATGATGAACAATAACGTAAATACCGCTCTCCATTAACAATAATGCTGTCAGCCTTTAATGAACTAGTCTGCTAGGGAACTTTGTATTCATCATCCAGCATAATGTACAAAATTTATCTCATTACTTTCAAGCGACGTTCGTTTTTTTCTTACGGCCTCGTAATACAACTCCTCCGTTATCAGCTGTAATAATGGACTTAATGATCTGTAATCTTAGGCTTTGGAGCCCGGAAAAAATTGATTGCTTACCGGTTTTTCGAGTTCTGCTACTTTTTTCGACAGAATAATAGCACTTGACGTTATTTAAAGGCTTAACTGTCAGAATTGACCTAAATAGAAGTTGCGGGTTATCAATTACTTCTTTTTCTTGCTTATTGGATTTTAAAATGAAGTTGAATCTGTTCTGTTACCGTGTTACGTTTCTGAGCAATGTAGTTTTTACGTTGAAATACCGTATTTTCAAGCTACCTTTGGTTCCGCTTCAGACGTGGATGAATGCTTCGAGTACCGTTCTCACTCTTTTTTGTTCGTTTTGAGGATCAATTTAGAATTTGATTTTGTTGAGTTTCGCAAATTTTATTAATTTTCGTGTGGGGGCTACTTTTTTTTATCTTATTTGCATAGCGATCGCTGAAGAATTTCGAGAGCTGCTCGTTTTTTTCTTCCTCTTTAATTAATGAAGTTCGTTTATTGCTTGCACACAATGTTCCTAGTTAGTTGTTCGAATTTTTCTCAAGAATAGTACTTCAGAAAATTATCTAATTTCAGTTGCCATAATAGTGGTCGACCGTCTGTATGCAAAGTTTCAAATTTTCTGTTTGACCATGTTTCTTACCAAATTTATTTGTCGAAGTGAATATAAAAAATCTTCCTATAGTTCTGCTTTCATCAAACATTAATCACAGAAAGCTAATTAAAGCTTTTGAGGTGACGGCAGTAAATTCTATCTTAATGTTATGGCTTATCATATGAAAACTAATAGTTAATACTTTTTGATATATAGATAAAAATAGAGCGTTTTCCCCTAAAGAATCTCCTTCTTGATGATAAGAGTTCCTCCTTATGATATGTTCTTAAAAAGGAATCTAAAAGCAAAGAGAATGCCAAGTAAATTGAACGATTCTATAATGAAACGTTTCGGAGTCCACTTCATACGCGTCAGTTTGAAAATCTAGAAGTTCTATCTAGTTTTAGATTTTCGAGCTGACGTTGGAGGTGGACTCCGAAACGTTTTCAATATAGATATGGTAAATTAACTTGGCATTCTCGTTGCTTTGAAACTCCTTATTAACCTGCGTTTTATGCATACTAAGGATATATGTGCTTCAACGAGAAGAATTCATCTATAGAATATGCGTTTCAAGGAGACAAATTCAGCAATAGCCATAGGTTATGTGTTTTAAGGGGAAGAGTCCATCCAAAGGATGCGTGTTTGAAGGAGAACAGTTCCTTCATAGGATGTGTGTTTTAAGTTTTTAAGGAGAAGAGTTTTTCCATAGCAAGTGTGTGTAAATGCTTAAGTCGTTAAGAGGCTTCAGTGTTGTGTAGAAGGGTTAAAAGTGGGCGGTTTGCGCTGGTTGTCTCCAGTGTTTATTGAGTCAACATCACTAAATTCACAACTGCTGGACTTATTTTTAGGTTGATGTATATTTTTTATGCAACGTTTATGGCATTAATTTCGCATTAGGCCATGCCTTCTCCGTAAAGTGGTTTGTCGTTTGCATGACATGTCAGTTTCTTGAAGCCTTGGGGGCAATTTCTTAATGATCGATTGCATAATATCTTCTTATATTCGCGTCTTCATTTTTGATGATTGGTGTCTTGTCATTGTTTTTTTCATTGATTGTGATTTCTATTTGGTATAAATTTGATCAAATTTTACTGTTGTTTGTCATTACTGCAGACTATATTTTTGCTATTGCATTAGAGTACTATTTCTAAATGTTATAATCATTTCGTCGACAGCTGATTTAANCTGAAACAGTTAAAGCAGCTGAAATACATATTGGTTTGCTAAATGGGGTTCTATTTGTGAAATACACATTTGTGTTTAACCATTCTGTTTTAAAATTACAGCGAACTAAATTTCAAGAAAGAGGCGTATGTTTTTATATGTCGGTGGGGGGCGCCAGAAATTCACTAGGGAGCCAAAGGGGGCGCCAGCCTGAAAAAGTTTGGGAACCACTGAAATAGATGATCAGCTGTTAATATTTGTGTTAAGAAATGAAAAATTTTTAAAAGTGGAAGGTATTGTCCTAAAATCAAATTTAATGTGAGGTAAAGAATAAAATCTCTTTGGAAACTTTGTTCGTTAGAAATATCTTTAATTTGACCGTGAAGATATTCTCATTAAATATCCTTGATTGTTATTTTATATTATTATTCTCGTTTTCATGCTTATTCGATCATAATTTGCTATGGCGTTGCTAATTAATCGCCAGGATTTTATCTTATCTGCATGTAATCCAATTAGCACGAAATTAATTGTGACAAAATTACAGGAAATATTTTTTGTTTTATTCGTTTATTAGTGTGAATCTTTGAATATTTGAAATATTTGGTGGTTTATCCCTGTCGTAGGCATATCCATAATATCTATTAATTGGATCGGTACGCATATCCACAAGACCTAACGGCAGCACTACTTTTTTACACAGACAGTGTCTGGGCCTATACTTTAAAAAAAAAGGAGTTAAGAGATCGTAGGTTAGGTTCATGAACAAATCTTTAACGGCCTTTTAAACATAATCCGCCAACCATGGACAAGAAAATAAAGCGTAAGTACTTGCGTTCACTTAGCGATTTCTGAAAGTATGGCTCCTGATGTTTAACTACGGCGTCATGCGTAGCGATATATATAATCCCAGCTCTGTGCGCCAGTTTCTGGTCAGAATCGGCGAGGAGGCCGGGCGGTTAAGCACAGCAGAATTGTAGCAGTGAGCTGTGAGTTCGAGACCGCAACAAGCTGTGAATGTTCTGCGATGTTAAGAATCGACGACAGGCCTACGGCCTAATAGACGCTGAAACCGCGATATTCTTATTTATAAGTATAAAAAAATCTCTCCTCAACGGCTGCCTCGTCCCTTGCTTGACTGAAGCTTATCATATAAAAATATATGACATCTTAATCATTACAACAACATTTGCTGAATTAGTAGCTTACGAGAAGTTTTCAAATTGGAACTGTAGTTGAATTAAATTAAAGGTAGATACTCTAGCCTGGACAAATAATAGAGGACAAAGGTAAAGTAAGGTTAAGGACAAAAAGGACAAAAATTATTTTGGAGATACTATCTTGAGAAAACTACAGAACGAATAAATAAGAACCAATGGTTAGAATCACGGATTCAGCCTCCGCAGCGAATTCCAGAGACTACGCTTTTTTTAAAAGGCTTAATTAGCAATCGATTTTAGCTGTGGACTATTTGCGGTTGATTCAAGCTGTTGATTTAGTAGTTTATATGATTTAATAATTGATTTGTTTCCAGTGTCAGTTGGGTATTTCCTGAATTTGTTGCTTTCTTCATTTCTATTCGAAGCATTTCTTCCTATTCCACAAATCAGCCCTAGGCTTTAAGTGCAATCTCCGTTAAGCTTTCAAAAATCCTTGATAGTATCTTTTTGGGTGATCCGATCCGGGCTGTTAAATAAAATATTTACCCAATATTTTCCGGTAAAAAATTCTGAACTCACCATTCCTCCAGTAATTTTTGAACTTCTGTAATGGTTCATGTTGTGAGAACCGATTTGAACAATTAAATTGGATTGGCTGAAAATGTAACTTTTATAAATTTGCAATAATTTTGAATGGTTGAATTTTCAAACTTCTTGTCATTTAAGAGTTGAAATACTTTAACATACTTAAACACCGCAAAACTAAGTGATCCTATTTATACCCAGAGTAGTTTCAACATTTATTCAGAAGGCACATCGTGTTTCATGATATGAAAAACATATTTTATGAAGAGAAGTCCTGTATTGTCAATTTTTGTTAAGGTGTTTCTAAACACTTAATTGGAAGAGGCTGAAAAAAACGTTCATACTTAGTGTTGTTCATCACCATTTATTTGTTTTGCCTCCACATGTCTAAAATTTTACCTACGCAAGAATTCACGGAAATAATATTCATTTTAAACTGGAATTAAATTGATGCGTTAGACAATAAGTCGCATATTTTTAATGGTCCGTATCCAGGACAGGCCTTTTCAACACTGAGCCATTAGGATCCTTCGGATAAAAAAGTATTGATACATCCTAATACCCTCAGCCCAGCGTTTCTAGGTTATTGAAGCATATCTTCCAGTCCAGAAATATAAAATTTAGATTATAGCTCGAATTTAAGATCACTTTGAGAGACATAAAAAGCAAAAATCAATTCCTTCAACCAATTTCACCGTATTGGATGATTTTAGCTTAAATTAATTTCTATTTCCCTTTTAGACTTTTGGTGTAAATATATACTAAGGCACGGTTCATTTACTTCTTTTTATGTTTACAAGCTCTCATTCTGTCGCCGGACTTAATCAACCGGCGCGCATATTAGTCTCGCTCAGGTTTGTTATTTTAGATCCGCTCCCCACGCGTTGTTCAACTACATGTGCATTTCAGGTGTCTCGTTTTTGCCGTTGTCTAATCTAATAGCCATGGTTTGGCTTATTTCCTCGGCGCATATTGTCAAAAGATAATCATACGTACAGTTTTCTAATGTGTAAAGTGTAAATAATATTGAGCTTCTGACGGACGCACTCGCAATAACGCAAAAATATAACTTAGTACTCACCGCAGTGAGTGACAGAGAGCGCATTTTCTCGTCGACGAAAACATGAAGTCACAGACGGACAGACAGACAGACGGACATGGCGAGCACAATAGTGCATTTTTTCATAAATGAGAAAATGCGCTTAAAAATAGGAATTATGTTTCTTTCACTCTCTTCAGTTATTGCACGACGCTCCAGCAGTAACTTGTGTTGCCAGGCAATATCAATCCACGTGTGTGTTGCTTCGTCTCCCAACACAGAAGATGGTCGCTACATTTATCGCGTGAGACGACAGGCTGTGTGGCGAGCGAGATCGTTTGTTGGAAGTGGTCAAAGTTTGGTAGTAAGCGTCCCGCGGGATTGCTGAGCCAGCAAGCTGTTTCACTGATGTTTCCTGGGATTTCCTCAATTTTCTTATCTCCTCTGGGTCGACTTTAGAGTTGATCCTTTGATTTTTTTTTTGTGGCAGAAACTTTAGCTGGGAATCTGGCTGGATTTCTTGTTAAATTGGTTAGGATTTATTTATTAGTTGCGCAAAGCTAGCCGTAGGAACATCGTTTGTAGATCTTGATACCAAAGTCACGGAAGCAGAGTTCAAAAAATGCTTGTTATTCCGAACTATCAGAATCATTTTTGTGTTTTTTTTTTCATGCAAACCACTTCGTCCGTTGCAAGCTCCATGACCTTAATTCTTGTCATATGTAGTTTTTTCTTATTTATTTTACTTTTTCCGTTAGCCTGTTATTAGCCAAACATAATTCATTTATTTCCAGCCAAACATCAAACATTGGTTTCCGTTGTCACCCTTAACTTTACCGTAAAACCTATTTTCTCCTCGTGATATAAAGTAAGTGTTTGGGTTTCGACGAGAGAAATTTCTGTGTTCACCCTTTATTTTTCCATAAAGCTTTTTTCTCCCTTAGGTTATAAAGGAAGTATTTGAGTCGTTGAGTTGCGACGAGAAAACTTTCTGTGTTCACCCTTAATTCCTCCATTAGCCTATTTACCCCTTAGGTTATAAAGGAAGTGTTTGAGTCGTTGAGTTGCGACGAGAAAACTTTCTGTGTTTACCCTTAATTCCTCCATAAACCTATTTTCCCCTTTAGGTTATAAAGGCTGTCTCTTATACACATCTCATCAACAACGCAGGTGCGTTGATGGCGATCTCTGTAGATATATTGAAGTACAGATCCTCATCAACAACGCAGGTGCGTTGATGGCGATCTCTGTAGATATATTGAAGTACNTTTCCAGTGTTCAATGTTCAACTGTTCATGCTTTTGATATACTTTCTTATTGCTTTGCCTTGCCTTATAGTTAGTTCTTCCCAGTAATTATACTCATCACTTTATTTTTTTCCAGGCGCCTTTACGTACAAATCGCAAAACAGTTATTTCTTGCCCCGGGATCATAGACCTACATTTTAGTCAACATAATTTAGGCGAGTCATCCAGTACGCCATTGCGGTCTTAGAGTGCAAATACACTGCCATGATGATTACTCAACTTGCATTTTGGAATCATTTTGGTGGAAAATTATAATCTATGCTCAGCTGTTTTCTGCTCATCTAGGTTGGCGAAAATTTTTTTTTATCGCCGAGGAAGGAAAATTCATGGAAATGCTTTAACCCCTGAGAAGCAGCTCTGTACCTTTATTAAAATAACAATGAGACTCATGATTGACTTGATATTTTTTCAGAAATTGATAGCTACTTATCAACTTGAATTACTAATTTGCATTACCAGTTTAGTTAACTAATTTTAGTTCATTGAAAAACTCTATCGCAAGTATCCACTGTCCATTGTCGGACCACCAAATATAGAGACCAGAAGGAACAGCGTTGCAACTTGATACTGATCGACTGCTGCAGTAATCCCGTTAAGTATCAAGGCGACCGTGTGGTAAGGGCGCTTATAGAAATATGCATATTTTTTGCAAATATGCAAAAATATGTACGATTCTTGCAAGATTTCTCATTCTTTCATTTTCGGCTTGTAGCCGATCAAAAATGTGGATTATACCTTATATTTAAATAACGAAAAGAACTTGCCACCAGTTTTTTGTACCCGATGGTCGTCAGTGCATTTTTTTAATAATACTCAAGTTGAGAGTTAGATTTTCAGTAAATTTGTATAGCTTCGGTAAATTTATTGTAGGAGAGCAAAAATGTAGCTCGGGACCTCTTTTATCTTTTTCATAAATCTTCTTTTATCTTTAAATCTGATCAATTTATTTTGTGTCTTCACCATATGAATCTCCACTTAGTCTCGGGCGCCGTATGAAACCCATGGCCTGCTGAGCCTTGCCATGTTCACCTCCATATACACCGTATTCTTTAGCTGGAAAATTCCTGTGATCGTGTTCAGCAACCAGTTATTGATAATATAAACGTGTTTGATGTTTTCTAACATAAAGTTCTACGTGCCTTATTGTTGTGCCTTATTAATTGTGATCCTTATTTCACCGTACTACAATTCTACATCTAAACCTCATGTTGTAATACAAAATTGTTGCGTAGATATTGCGTCAGTGAAATTTAATTGATGCTAAGATTAAAAATCCTAAGGTCACTAGAGCGGCTTTGATAAATTTCAATTTCACCGTTGTATCACTGGTCTCTCGGACATAACCCAGGGAACAGCCATTTGTCTTCATATTGCCTTCGGCCGAATTGAAAACAGAGACTCAATGTTGCACTGTCTTCCCACACAGTGAATTGTAATTCAACGTGCAACTATAAAACTCGAGGAAAAAGAATTCTGTGGTTGGATCTTCAGCCCTATTTCAGGGATGGTCCTTTGTTGTAATATTTTACCAACGATGAATTGTAAATTTTAAATTTCGTCTATGGCCTATCAATACGCTCTATATCATCACTCCTCGCTCCTAGCTGCGGCTTTTTGATGTTTTATCGTCAGTATTGGCAGCGATGGCCAGCACCGTCTCCCCACCTATAATCTTCCAGGCGCATCTAAGTTAGAATGCGCCTGTATAATTGATGCAACAGTTGTTTCTTAATTGAATTGATTCAAATTTATTTTTTTTAGTCCAAAGCTGTACAACTTTTCTTCACTATTGGGCTAGCTAGTCTTTGTTGGCGGATGGGGTTTTCACAGTTGTTTTAAGAATAAATTGAGTATTTAAAATCTAATTGAAAGATGGTAACCTACGATTTTGCTTTTTACCATGAGCTGCACAAGATTGTACGTACCGATTGCTCTTGATACATAATGACTTTAGGAAACTGCCGTTATGACTCGGATTTGTTGAGGTTAAGAGTTGTAGAAAACCTGCTGCCACCTTAATAACCTGTTATTTAAAAACGATCCCATAATACTTTAATTACATTCGGTGGCAAATTTTTCATAATCCATCTTTTCGCATGTGATCACTCGCCGTAAAGATTAATTTATTGCCTTTAATAATTTGTAGAAATTTATTTGTAAAGGATTAGGCCAAAACTTTTCTGAATGATAGCGTTTTATTCATGCTTTGAATTTGGGTCGATGAGAGCAAAGCCTATATAGTAAACGCCCTACTTCACGTACGTCACACGTGAACGCCCTAGTTCGAACTTGCGCGATCGCTTTAATTGGGACGATCTTTTGGGACGATTATTATTATTATTATATTATTATTTTGGGACGTCCCAATTAATTGGGACGATCTTTAATTGGGACGATCTTTAATTGGGACGATGTTGATAATACGCAATCGTAGCTCGCATTCGTACATCCATCGCCCGGTTAATTAAATTCTTGGTAAGAATGACATTGAAGCACTGAAGAGTTCATGTAGACATTGCCTTTTGTCTTTATTAACGAAAGCCTTATTTTTGATGCAGTCTCTGTCGATCACTAATAAAACTGTTTTTTACTTGTTTTTTTTTTACAGTAGAGCTCGCCGTCGCATAAATGACGCGTTTCAAGTGCAGCTCTCGATTGATTCTTATAGTACAAACATTAATTTTAGTTGAATTTCTACACACTACATTTGTCACTACCAACTACATTTGTCAATAGCCTTTATCAGTTGTATTACTCTACTCACCACAGTTATCACTACCCAAAGTAGGTATTATTTTTTTCAAAGCTTCAATATTGGTTTGTTCTTCAATGAAGTAGCCACTCACTTTCAAGCCATGATGATTTTTCAGCTTGCATTTTGAAATTATTTTGCTGGAAAATTTCTATCTATGCACAACTGTTTTTTGTTCATTTATGTTGGTGAGAAAAAATCTTTTCGTCGAGGAAGAAAAATTCATGGCAATGCTTTAACCCCTGTGAAGCTCTGTACCTTTATTAAAAAAAACGATGAGACTCATGATTGACTTGATATTTTTACAAAAATTTATAGCTACTTATCAACTTGAATTACTAATTTGCATTACCAGTTTAGTTAACTAATTTTAGTTCATTGAAAAACTCTATCGCAAGTATCCACTGTCCATTGTCGGACCACCAAATATAGAGACCAGAAGGAACAGCGTTGCAACTTGATACTGATCGACTGCTGCAGTAATCCCGTTAAGTATCAAGGCGACCGTGTGGTAAGGGCACTTATAGAAATATGCATATTTTTTGCAAATATGCAAAAATATGTACGATTCTTGCAAGATTTCTCATTCTTTCATTTTCGGCTTGTAGCCGATCAAAAATGTGGATTATACCTTATATTTAAATAACGAAAAGAACTTGCCACCAGTTTTTTGTACCCGATGGTCGTCAGTGCATTTTTTTAATAATACTCAAGTTGAGAGTTAGATTTTCAGTAAATTTGTATAGCTTCGGTAAATTTATTGTAGGAGAGCAAAAATGTAGCTCGGGACCTCTTTTATCTTTTTCATAAATCTTCTTTTATCTTTAAATCTGATCAATTTATTTGGTGTCTTCACCACATGAATCTCCACTTAGTCTCGAGCGCCGTATGAAACCCATGGCCTGCTGAGCCTTGCCATGTTCACCTCCATATACACCGTATTCTTTAGCTGGAAAATTCCTGTGATCGTGTTCAGCAACCAGTTATTGATAATATAAACGTGTTTGATGTTTTCTAACATAAAGTTCTACGTGCCTTATTGTTGTGCCTTATTAATTGTGATCCTTATTTCACCGTACTACAATTCTACATCTAAACCTCATGTTGTAATACAAAATTGTTGCGTAGATATTGCGTCAGTGAAATTTAATTGATGCTAAGATTAAAAATCCTAAGGTCACTAGAGCGGCTTTGATAAATTTCAATTTCACCGTTGTATCACTGGTCTCTCGGACATAACCCAGGGAACAGCCATTTGTCTTCATATTGCCTTCGGCCGAATTGAAAACAGAGACTCAATGTTGCACTGTCTTCCCACACAGTGAATTGTAATTCAACGTGCAACTATAAAACTCGAGGAAAAAGAATTCTGTGGTTGGATCTTCAGCCCTATTTCAGGGATGGTCCTTTGTTGTAATATTTTACCAACGATGAATTGTAAATTTTAAATTTCGTCTATGGCCTATCAATACGCTCTATATCATCACTCCTCGCTCCTAGCTGCGGCTTTTTGATGTTTTATAGTCGAGTATTGGCAGCGATGGCCAGCCGCTGTCACGCTATACATATAATCTTCCAGGCGAACCTAAACTAGAATATACCTGTATAATTTACGCAACAGTTGTTTATTAATTCAATTGATTCGAATTTATTTTTTGTCCAAAGCTGTAGAACTTTTATTCACCATTGGGCCTGTCAGTCCTTGTTGGCGGATGGAATTTTCGCAGTTGTTTTCAGAAGTAGTTAAGTATTTAACATCGTATGGTAGCTTACGATTTTGTGATTTACTGTGAACTGCACAAGATTGTAAATACTGATTGCTCATCATACATTATGACTAAGCAACCTTATGTAGTTATTACTTGCCACTGTGATAACCTGGTATTTGAAAACGATCATATAATACTTTAGTTTCAGTCCGTGACAAATTGTACATAACAACGTCCGTCTTTTCGCATGCGAGCATACTCCGTGACGATAAATTTCTTGCGTTTTAATATTTGTTAAAAAATTTTCTTATTTTTTTATCCAAAACGTTTTCTGAAGATAGCGAATGATAACGTTTTATCCATGCTTTGAATTTGGTTGATGAGACCCTAGTAAACGCCTTAAGCCCTATAGTAAACGTACGTCTCACGTGAACGCCCCAGTTCGAACTTGCGCGATCGCTTTCTTTGGGACGAATTTTTATTTATTTGATAATACGCATGTTGATAATACACAATCGTAGCTACCATTCGTACATCCATCGCCCGGTTAATTTAATTCTAGGTGAGAATGACATTAAAGCACTGATGAGTTCAGGTAGAGATTGCCTTTTGCCTTTATTGACCAAAACCTTATTCTTGATGCAGTCTCCGTCGATCACTAATAATAATAATTCTGTTTTTGTACTTGTTTTATTTTTTACAGTAGAGCTCGCCGTCGCATAAATGACTTGTTGCAAGTGCACCTCTCGATTGATTCTTATAGTACAAACATTAATTTTAGTTAAATTTCTACCCACTACATTTGTAACTACCAAGTACATTTGTCAATAGCCCATGTCAACTCTACTCGCCACAGTTAACACTACCCAAAGTTGGTATTATTTTTTTTCAAAGCTTCAATATTGGTTTGTTCTTCAATGAAGTAGCCACTCACTTTCACCCATAATTTAAACATTCATCGTATACATCACACATGGAACGCGATGTGAACGCAGCCTTTGATTTACACCACATTCATATGAAGTGGTTGCTTCTAGAGCCTCGTTGAGCTGGATGGCGCTAATGGATACAGCGACTGTATCCATTAGTCAGAGTTTCTGTTAAAGAAGCTTTACTCATTCCTTGTGAGCGTTTTTTATCCATGTATTTCCCCGTCAGATTTTCGTCCACTTGAAATAGTTGAGGTTTGTTGGTGTTTTAAAGAAGTTAAACTATAGTTTATTTTTTCTGAAAATACTCAATCGTAGCTCGCATTCGTACATCTATTGCCCGGTTAATTGAAAACGTTTTCAATTAATTACACGTAACCTAATACTTGAAGTTGATATTATTCAATGCAAAGCTGTCCTTAAGTGATCGCATTACATTAGTGAGCAGGCAACTCAATAAGCCTTATTGGCTGTGGTCTGTGTCCCGATTCGTTTGCGGAATCGCCCGTAGGTATTAAGGCTATCTGACGTATGATTTTCGAGCTATTTGCCGTATTGTATAAATTTTGTGGGCTGTATTGGATAAATTATATTGGCCGTATTCAATGCCCTCTGCTACCTGTATTGTATACTTGCTATTACCCGTTTTGTATACCTGTTATTGCCTATATTGTAATTCTCAATTACCTGTATTTAATTTAACTCTGCAAAATGCGATAATACGTTTAATTGTATGAGAATCAAGTCAACAGAAGCTGTTAAACAACTTGAGTTTGATTTAAAATTTTTTATTGCAATTGTGCTAGAAGGCGCTAATATACGTTAAGTTTCTCAAATCACAGAAGTTATATTTCAGTTATTTATTTTCGATTGTCGTCAGCATGTAACGACAATCAACTTGCAGTACAAGGTTTCAGCTCAAGGTTTACCCAATGAACACACCGCTCGTTCCACGTTTTCATAGAGTATCTCTGTGATCATGATTTTGTCATGAAAAATTATCTTATTGCAACAAATGTAATGTCTAATAATTTTTATCTATCACACTTAGATGCGGCCTGTGATGTCTTAAAATTTGATTCGTTAGTGATGCCGTTTAAAAATTAACTACATACACTTTCGGAGTCCAGTATGATACCTGGGCATTTTTGTGGCCTTTCCAATTTTGTGGCTTATTTTTGGATCAGCTCTTGCATGGTGTGTGGCTTAAGGCTGGTCACCTACATGTTGGCGCTTTTTAACGAGCTGTTATCACCAGGCAGGCTGGTTGACGCTTTTTAACGAGCTGTTATCACCAGGCAGGCTGGTCATCTACATGTTGGCGTCTGGTTAAAGGCAGCAGCGTGAATGTGTCGCGTGATTCATAGCAGGTCGTGATGCAAAAGCTAGCACTCTCCTCTACATTAGCTTCGCGTTGCCATTGCTCTGCCCGAACTCAAATCTGAAAGTTGTTGGCGATATATCGATGGCAAAGCAGGCCGACATGTGGTCGCCTTTGATTCGCTGATTGTTTCCATAAGGGCGTTTTTGTGCAATGGCCGCTACCGAATATAACGTCTGGTTTAAGCCTTGAGCGCCCAATGTATCGGAAATTCTGATGAGAAAGCATCCTAGAAAGAAAAATAAATAATCTTTTAAGACGGTAATGGGATGTATTTATATTTACTTAGTGAGTTAGTCTTCTTTTTCTTTCAAATATGTTTCCAAAATTAATCGTTTATATTTGACGGAGTACTCAATTATAAGGTTGATTTCAAGTTTAGATCGGACCGCCACCCTTAAATTCGCAAATAATTGGTAAATTTTGAATGAAAAAAGATTAAAATTTGAAGATTAAAATTTTTTTTAGAAGAGAATAATTTAGAATTTTTAGAAAATTCCATACGTTGATTATTTGTCACTGTGTGGCGGCGGCTTGTCTCTTATATATTGCATTGTGTTCACTCGGCTGGTTGCACAGTTTTTGTTGCGTTTTATTTCTCATCAATTACGTTCCGTTTAATTGTGAGTGAAATTAGACTTGCTGATCATATGATGTTGCTTTCATTTGTTCTTTAATTGTCAAATATTCAAAAATAATTGTCAAACATTTGCGAAAAAATATGTCTCTTGTTTGAACTAAGTTGGGCTAGTTTAGAAAAAATATATACGTTATTAAGAAATATTAGTATAGGTTGCAAAATTTGTTCCTTTAAGCAGGTGTCATTGAAAACCTGAGAATTAGTTTTATTGGCAATTTTCTTATTTGCTTTTCAATAGATCGAACAATATTTTTCGTTTGAACTGGTAAATCGAAAATCCGCGTACCGATGGACATTTTTATTTATTTAACAACGTTTCAAATGCATCAATCATTCATTATCAAGTTACAAGGCGCATTGAGTGATGAAATTTGGATCGAAGTAAGTATAAAATGTAAATAGGATACTACTCACAAATCAAAATAGTTAGAAATAATTACAAAATCTCAAAAATATGTAGATAATCGAGAATTTAAAACACCAAAAATCACTCCGAAAACAGTCTCAAGGTTCTGAGAAATCCAGTAGTTTGAAGGTTGATGGCTGGGGTCCTATCCTTAAACTATCCTTGCCAATAAAACTAATTCTCTGGTCTTCAATGACACCTGCTTAAAAGTTATTAAAAAAGTCGATGAATGACGATGCTTATATTTTATAAAACAAAGTTCGTTTGGTTTGTAGTATTATTAGAATGTACGATAATTTTTACTACACTGCTTTCGAAGTGTCAAACATATGCTACTCTTGCCTAATATGATAATTTCTACCTATTAAATATAGGATATAACCATTGTAGCAAATGACGATATTTTTTGAAGTCGCCACCGAATCACTAACATTTGGTATGACCGTTAACGTTTGTTTTTGAGAAAAATATCTTTACATTCTTAATGGTAAAATTCTTACTAATAATTTTGTTTAGCGCACAATATAGTGCATTCCTTAATCACTCGTATGCCAGTTTTTTAAGCGAATCGGGCCATTCAAATAAGTTGATGGAGACTTCCTTGTCATACATAATATCATGTTTTTATGATCACTGTTGAACTTTCCTGACAACTGATTTTGACCGCTGTAGAATTTTAAAAATTGATATTTCGATAGACTGTGTCATAGAACTTACGTCAAGGTTACACCTCAAGATCACCTAATCATCCAGGGGCCATACTTTCAAAACACGCTAAGTGAACGTAAGTACAATTATACGCTCTATTTTCTTGTCTATGATTGGTGGATTTTGCTTGAAAGGCCGTAAATGATTGGCTGATGAACTTACAATCTCGTAACTTTTTTTGAAAGTATGGCCCTAGGTCTTAATGATCGTCAAACGCACTACCTACTCGTATTTGTGTCAACGTTGAGCTTGGATCGCGTTTGGATTTTTGGATTTTTGAACATACGGCGTCAGTGTGCGACTTCCTGAGCGTCCATCGTGTCACGTTGAGACCAGGGATCGTGTGCAGTTCTTCGTGTGTGAAATCTTGAAGGTTTCATCAAGCTTATTTATGGCTCACGATGCACTTCACTAGCTGTTGCCCTGTCACGAATCATTGATGTGAGACAGTGGCCGCCTATAATACGCCCATGCTCCTCAAAAAAGAAATACGAGATGGGTGGCCCTGCCTAAATGGGTGTCGTTCTCGTGACGTTTTGGGGGGAAAAAGAGCTGTGCTTGGATGCGTAAAATATGGTGGCTGGTGATTTCTGCCTTTGGTTTAAATTTTAAAACCTTGTCGAAATCGAAAATTTGCGTTCCCTTTCGAAAAGAGGAAACCTTTGGAAAAGAGGAAGTTAATATATTCTTCTCGCCATCAAACATGCTGGCAAAATAATGTCTTAGATCGGAAATTGTAAAATTATTCTGACCCATCGCATGTTTAGAGATGAGGGACAGTGGCATGAATTTTTGTCAAGTGTATGTCATTGCCTTTAATTTGGAGTAAATATTGTGCAGCTATGAACTAAACTGTTCTTTACATTCTGCAATTAAACGTGGAAGAGTTGATGTGTGGTAAGAGTGAGTTGCAGTTCAGTCAACTTAGAAAAAGTAATTTGGTAGAAGGAAAACTGACATTTTCAGGCAATAAAAAGAATTGAACACCTAAATTCAAAACATGTTGCGAACTGAAGTTAAATGCACGTGCTAAAAATTATATTGAATGAAATTTTTACATTGAAGTGCAAGAAGGCGTTGAATGATCTCTATTTTTATTGGATTGTTGTTGCGACAATTGGCACATCACATGTTTTAATGCCGTAAAATTCGCACAAAAAAATGCAAATCCCTGTGTACGATGGCTAATGAACAATAACGTTCAATTTTAGACACATTTTGATAATATGGTTAGAGTTGCACGGTTTTTACCTTCATAAGTAAACTCGACTGTCGTTTAAATCTATTGAAAATCTAAATCTTATTTCTGATCAAAGAATTACTTTCAACTGAGCGGCGTGTTGAACAACAGTTTGGCTTGAATCACAACTTGTCTCTGATGATAGCCTCAAATTCACAGTGAAATTACGTTTTCACCCCAGCAAAACGTGAACTTTACATCATCAGGGAAGGGAAAATGTCATGTCGTGTGTACGAATTGGTTCTCATTTAATATCTGAATGGTTTACAGGTGTAGGCGTCGCACTCAGCTGGAGCGTTCAGTGAACATGTTTCTCGACTCATTATAACGGCTACGTTTTATTGATGTAGTCACTGCTTCGCTGTCGTCATTAGTTTGGCTGTCAGAAGTGTGGCTCGATCATTTTATGCATCGTTGTATTATAATCCAAAAACTGGTCTGGTGCTCCTTGTTAACCGCTGCGAACACACGTTGATCAGCACGAAACTGTCGGTATCAATACCTATTCATGGGCATCGTTTATCATCTCATTTTCTTGCATTAGGATATAAGTTTTTTTCGTGTGCGTGTGTGTAAAGAATTGATTCATGTTATTAGCTTAGCTAAGGACCCGTTTTTATTTTATTCCGGTCTCTNGCGTAGTTGGTAATTTTATTCAGATCCTTATATATAATCGTGGCGAATTTGGTGATTTCACTCTCGATTTCGCACTCTCGATTTGGGTGATACAGTGTGGATGATATTTTTTCAATTTGCGAAATTTTCCATGAAGAAAGTTTGAAACGCATGATATACTTTTCTTTATGTTGTGTCATTACTATCAAGATTGTCGAAGAATTTCAAGCTCATTTTTCAAACAGCTTGTTCACCAAAATCATGTGTTTAAATGTTGCAGTTTTTCGTTACTTATTTTGCAAGCTTGCGTCTGCCCTAAACAAAACTAAATGTGTTGCACTGGTGACATTCGGTGAACAATTGGTATGCAATATATGGATCGAGGTGAGCTTTTGGATGCGTTTGACTTTTTATTTTTCAGTTTAAATTTTAACCTTGCCCATATTATTAGAACCTTCTGAGTTATCGCTTAAAAATTCATCTCAAACCATTGTAAAATTTCATTGAATCGACGCGCCAATAAATTTACACCCACGATTCGCGGATTTTTTTTATCTTTTTCATTCGGATGTTTATTGTTGTCTATCATTGATTTTTGTTTATTTAATTCATACTGATGAAATTGCCTTCCAATAACTGAATTTTCCTAATAGGGTTATATCCTTGTCGCGTTCCAGACACTTTTCAATACGGCTGTTGACCAGACGAATATTCGAAGGATCCATTTCATTTTTCTTCAGAAATACAAAAATATATTTTTCATACCTGATATCTAGTTAAAAGATTCACCAGCTTATAACCTTTAAGAGGTATATGTTACCAACTTTGGCCAAAATTCTCAAGCAATTTTATTATGATAAATACGTATATTATCATTTAAGAACGTTTTTACCCACCAACCTGTAGTTAAGAAGGCGCTATATGTAGCGTAAAGGCGCAATACGTTAAGCAGGCGCTATACATCTTAAAGGCGCAAAACGATATATCTTAGAGCGCAGCTAATTTCGCACGATGAACTCGTCTCTGTTGGTTTTTGCCTTCGAAAGCTTTTTGCAGCTGGTCAACGAGCCCCGGTTTTGTGCGTTAAATGGAGGACGCCTAATTAGACCGGTTTTACGACACACGCGCAGCATTCCTGGTGTTTTTCAGCGAGAAACGTTACCTCGTCTGTCAAACGGCAAGACCTCTCTCAGTAATTGACGAACCCATTGGCCTGCACCAACGTTTTTTTGCTCCCCCACTAATAATGATTGCGCGTATCTCGACGGGCCTAAAATTTTGCAGATTCCGTGAATGCCGTCCGGCTTTTTTTTCTTACTCAATTGAATAAAAGATGTGCGATAATTGTCCTCAATTTTACGTCGGTTTAGTAATGATTGGATAGAAAATTATATTTTCATCACATTATCTGGTCTGTCAATCCTGGATAGAAGTTGGCGTTTGTTCTGTCGAAAATCTTTCCAGCTTCACTTCGTCTTGCTAAAAATTTCTAAACAAAATAAATACCGCTCTGTTTATAGACATGCTCTGTTGTATGTCTTGCTTTTCTTGAAGTAGTTCAGCTTTAAAAATCTTTTAAAGTAGCAGTGATATCGGCATATTTGCATCTCCCTGAATGTTACCGTTGATTCATTTACATTTTATAATCGCTCAATAGATTAAAACAATATTTCCGATAAGTTATTGAAAAATTTGTAAAATAAGCCAGTCAAATAAATTTCATTTCAAATTCTGCCAAAAACTTTCATAAATATCAAAAATATTTTCAAACGCCGTTCCTTCTTGATCCATTCAACAAAATGAATGGAAATTTCCTTCAAATTTTAAAATCTCTATGACATATTTGTTGAGCGTTGGGGCATGCCACAGAGATGAATCCATTTTCTTCATTCGACTAATTTCGTGTTCGAGCTAATCAAAATTTCTATCCTTTAGAATGCCTCTGCATGTGAGTGGCCTTTTTCAGGTTGATATGTTCGGTGATGAATAACGTAATTTCTTCATTCTGGGTAAAACTTGAGTAACTCTTTTCCTGCCTGAAAACAAACCAAAGAAAAGTGTTGTCGGTAAGCGAAATGAATTACGCAATATCTATGATATTCATTATAAGGAATTGGATCTACTTTGCCAAGTATAGCCTTCCATATCGTTCGCGTAGAGTACATGCAAATCGTAAGCAAGTTCCACTGAACTTTTGAATTTTTTTTTTGGGCGACGACAAAAAATGTTTTTGTTCTGTGTATGTTACGACACTTTGGCAGTACGCGAATATTTTTCAACTGACAGTGTTTTTGCGAACGTTTGTTGGTGGGGCCGTATATATCTAAGTATATGTAGCCGCTAATTTTTCTTCTGTGATTCGTGGGTTTAGCCTGAAAACCCGCCAATGACTGGCTGACAGATTTACGAACTCGTAACTATTTTTGATAATACGACTTGATTAGCTATATAGCAGCTTTGGCGAAGTTACCATCAGCAGACAAGACACCGAGCAGAAGGTACCATCAATTATGTATGCTTTAAAGACTTACGCAATTTTTTTCTTATGACTTGGAATGTTTAAAAATAACTCTTACCAATTGAACTCAAGCTCACATAAAATGCGGTCCAATTTTACCCTATTGTTTGGGATAAAGGTAAGACTATTTTCTATTTGAGCCGGCAAGATGGAGGTAATTTCAGCTCGGTTGTGACGCAGTGATGCAAATACCGCAAAAATGTAGGACCATTTATTCAATCTAGTAAAGCTTAACTAATAATTAAAGCTAAAGCTTTACGTCTTTTAAGTTTCACGTCTTTTAAATGTAAGTTTCGCGTAGTCTTTATAACGATATTAATGACGTTTATCAGTAATATTCTGTGTATTAGATGAACAATGCATCAGTAAAGAATATTAAGAATATTAACATTGTTAATAATAATATTATATTGGGTTTCAGCTAATATTTGTAATACTCGCATCGAGCATAAATTAATGGCCACGGAAGAGCCAATTAAGGCTTAATTTTAACTCGCTTCGCCCCGTTCCCGTCCCAATCGCTAATTAGGCGCTCTTGATTAATTTTTATTTAATAATTTAATGGAGAAAGGTTCCTTTCAACATCCTCACACTTGACTTCAATAACAACATTCTTTATGGAGTGGACAGCATAACACCAGGGATATTAAGGAGACTATTGGGCACTATAAGTGCCCAATAGTCTCTATAAGTACAAGCGGTCATCTAACGTTTCTCTTATCCTAAAATTGATATCTGATTTCAGGTGATTTCTTGTATGAAAGTAAATGTATTTTTATGTTGCGCGTTTTCTACGATGGCGTGAAGAGTGATTTAAATAAAGCTTCATACTTATTTTTTGTTTAGACTAGAGTAAGAGTGTTCACCAAATTTTATTAATAAATTGATTAAGGTAAGTTAGTATTCCTTATTCATGAGTCCAGTGCCTGCAACGTTTCAAAGCTATATTATTATGTATATTGGTACTACGTAGTTTGTAGTTTATGCTTGTCTTAATATTGTATTCAATCGTGAATAGAATCAGTTTGTTAGAAATTGTATTTATTAGTCCATAACTTGGATTTTTATCCTATTATTTGAAAGTATAGAAGCAAAATCCCTTTGTTAAATTCCGATCATAGATTCAATCATTGTTAAAAACCAATTATTACAGTAACGAGTATTTTCCTGGAACTATAAATGAAATATTTTATTATTTGTATCACCCAAGACCGGCTATCGGAGGACAATTCGGATAATTGGACAATATAACAATGAAAATAAAAAATTTAAATCCCAGCACTGCTCGTTATTTTTACGTCGCAAGTTTCGATGTATTAGAAAACTCGGTATATAACTCTGCAATTAATAGAACATTTCGTTTCTGTGTGTCGCTTCTTATCATAAAACAAATGAGGATTTTAACCTTACTCGTATCTTTTGGTCTAGAGAAATTGCGTGTGTGGTTTTTAGCAAATAAACTTGTTACAGTCAATATTTAGTAAAGTTTTGTCATTATTATGGTACAAACTCCATGTATTTGCATGTAGATTCGCTTAATTATAGCATTGTTGTTGGTGAATTCACATTGCTTACATGTCATTTGATGTAACGTTTCCGAATATCAGCAATGTCTATTTTATAGGAAAATGATATTGACTATCATTATATTTAGAGCTCAGTTCTTACATGCTTATTGTGTACATAATTCTTATTGATTCCCTGCACTATCTTCAAGTCTTGCTCGGCTTCCGTTCTCGAGGAGAATACATAGAAAAAAAGCTAGTAAAAAGCCCTCATTCCAAAGGGATCAGTGTGCTACTAATCGTCTTGTGAAAGCCAGCATTATAGGCTGTAGTTAGAGCTTAAATTATGGCCATGAGGTTCTCCATCATGTGATTTGACGCATCCAGCGCAGTCTGTCTCGAGCTCAACCGCAAGCTCAGTGATTCCTAAAACCAAGCTAAATCGGCGTTATGACTTGCAGCCTTCAAGATCATGCCGATAACGTCGTTTTCTTGATGGATGACTCGCTCTCCAGCCACAGGACTTCCTCTCTTAACTTTTCTCAATGGGATCTGAAGATTTTTTAAATACTTACGTTATGGAAACTCCTGTGTCTGTTCTATCTCCGAGGCTTTCAGAGAATCTGATGACGGTGATGGTATATTGTAAGGGTTTTTATTCAATCGTCGTTATGGGTTACCCAAATATTTTTGTTACCTTAGGCCTCGACAAGATCGTGCATATTTTTTTTAATCCATTGAATATCAGACCTCTGAATTTGTCACGTTGATAGTAGCATTTATTTTTTACTCATTATACACAAGATATGGTTTGGATATTTGTTATGGAAATGTTGACACATCGTGATACCGGGTGTTGAGGTATAAAACGATGAATAAAATAGCCTAGGCTTGAATGGATGCTAATATCGAGATACGGATAATAATGAATAGAAATATCGTGAGGTGTTGATAATAAATGGAAATGACGAGATTTAATGGATAGAATAGATATTGCTCAGAATATGTTTGTTGATCTTAGAACGTTGTTAATGCTATGCCTTTGAGGTTTGGTGCGATTATTAATACTCTCGATTGAAAAAATTGAATATATGTTCGTTTGTTCAAAAGATAACATGGGTAGTGCTCAAAATTTTGGATACATTTTTAGACTGCATGCTTTTAACGCCGACTATGCTATAATATTTACTGGAGTCTTTTATTAATTAAATAGCATCCTTTAAATTTGCAATGAACACATATATTGATTAGTTTAATAACTCTATATAAGTCAAGATGCTGTATAGACTCGTTACTATCGCTGAAGGAAAAGTATTCATTTCTAATGACTTCTGCAATTTTGGACGAGAACAATTACAATTTCTGATCACGTTTAGTTGTGCTACGCCCATCGCCTAATTTTTCAGTGTAAAATTTCCTTCGTTTCGCTGTACTTGAATCATTATTAACGGATTATAGGTGGCCTAACATCCGGATAATTATAAGCAGATTATAGATGGCCAAACATCCTAATAATTATAAGCGGATTATAGATGGCCAACGGTCCGAATAATTATAAGCGGTTATTATAGATGGCAATTTAAACATTCGGAGTAATTATAAGCGTATATAGATGGCCAAACATCCTAATAATTGTAAGTGGATTATAGATGATAAACCGTCCGAATAATTATAAGCAGCGCCGCAGTTATAGGTGACAAACATTCGGAGTAATTATAAGCGGATTATAGATGACCAAACATCCGAATAATTATAAGCGTGTTATAGATGGCCAAACATCCGAACGCAAATGCCTGGAACGTTAAGAAGGCTGCGTTGCATGGAAGCAAGTGAAGGAATTTAAAGGGGTCATTAGCATGCTAATTGCACGTCATTAAATGAGCCGTGCAAGTATAGTGATGGGGCTCAGGATGCGTCCTTGTTTGTTTCCTGCTGTGTAACTCGTCGCCAGATTGTCTCCTGATGAATTTCTGAGTTACGTGGGAATTTATTCTGTGATAATTAGAAATTGGATAATTTTCATACCAAATATTTCTTCCAATGATTGTGAAACTGATTTAAAGATGGTAGAAATTAAAGAAAAATTTTGGACGCATTCCAGCTAGTTTAACCGTTCTATAAGAACGACTGTGAGATAATGTGGTAAGTATTTCCGAGAAAATTTAGCGCACAGTAATCCCAGTACTAGGTAATTGTTATCTTAACCCTACAACGGTCGCGTACTAATTAAATACTGACCAGATTGGTCGCGTGACCATTTATGAATCGAAATTAGTAAATATCAGCTTCAATCATTTTTTATTTGAGTAAAAATCCTATCAAATGCGTTACTTTTCTGAAATATAATTAGCAAAATATTATTATAACCTCATATTTTAAACTAATTATATATATAATCCACGCGACCGCCTTAGTAAGATTTAATCCTCCCTCACTTGTGGGGTTGTTCTTTCTTGTCATCAACGCAGTCGATCGATCAATATATGCAGACACTCCACGTCCCCGGTCACAACTTCGTCTTCTCAGATTTACAGTTATAGATAACAACCTTGCGGTAAAAATGTTCACGTTTTGCCGCCGGTCTGATTTGATGATTATCATGGAAACTCAGCTTGTCTCAATTTACGTTTAATACTTTAGGTAGTTTTTTGAGCATCATGCCAAAATTATTGTTACCGTGGCTGAGTCATTATACCTATAATTACTATCTCATTTGTTCAGATATTACATCTATATTACCGTCTTATTTGTTCAGACATCACACCTATATTACCGTCTTATTTGTTCAGGCACCACACCTATATTACCGTCTTATTTGTTCATGCATCACACCTATATTACCGTCTTATTTGTTCAGACATCACACTTGTATTACTGTATCGCCTATAAGTCTTAACACATATAAGTTATAACCTAATATACACGACCACTGACGACACCGTGCAGGCTTTGTCTCGTAACTTACCTGTTGTGCGCCACCGCCCTCTGATTCCTGCAACTTTTGCGTAACTCCTCCGAAAGTCAAGGGCAAATTTAGCAGGATGACTACTAACTTATATACAACCAATCCTTATTAGTTGTACATTAAGAGTTTATGATTATCGGTTAATCAGTGGTGTATCATTGGCCCGCGAGTTAACACGCATTGATCATGAATTGCGTTGCCGATCAAACGAAAATCGAAAAGTGAAGAGTTGTGTTCATGCATGCAGCGGATTAAATTTTCGGCTGCTTCAAGTTGTGAAAATTTATATTCTGTCAGCTTCTAAAATACTTGGGCGACCAAGCATCATTCATTAACGTGTTCAATGCATGTGTTATGTCAAAGTTTTTTTGCAATAAAACTTGTCGAAAAATTTTGTTTGAAATTGTTTAGAAAACTTACCTAAATTTCTGCAAACAATCAAGTTCGAATGCTTTACTCATCCACCCTTGCTTGAATGTGTAGAGTATGTGGCTTTTGTGGCCTTTTTGGGAGTATGTGGTATTTGTGGTATTCACCGTAAATTAATAGAAACATCCTACGCATTTTATTCATTTTGGAAGGCACAATCTTCTACTATCGCAGCTGTAATAATCACTGCCACGGTTAGCTAACCGAACTGAATCTGAGTTTCGCTTACCTGGCAATAAAAAGAGAGTATAGATGTATTAATCATCAGTAAAATTTTTACCTGGGCCATATTATAGATTCACCGATGTAAAAATTCCGGAAATTTGTTGTGTATAAACATCGCCAGCAGCGACCAATATATAATGTATACCTATTGAGTTAAGAGCCACTTTGCTTGTTTTTGTTGTTGTTCTGATCAGTATTTGTTTCTTTCATTATTTAATTAAAATTTGAAAATTGCTGACATCTAAACAAACCATAGTAGACGCAGCATCGTTCTATATAGGTTTACCGAGGTCATCGTATTCAATTTTCTAGTGAAACTGATAAAACTCGCGGTAATTTAAATGCATTTCATTGGAATTTATCATTATGCCAGCTTGGGAGGAGTCTCACAATAGGTTCGTACTGATGGCTTAGGCTCTCCAGCTGCCGCCTGCTGTCCTTAAAAGGACGCACGGGCTGCTCCTTATCAACTCTGCCATCTTTTGGGCGTACGAGCGTGACAAAATCTACAGGACTTTCTCTTGAGCTTTAATTTTGCTTGGGAATCTCACGAGCTATTCGTTTTAATTTTAATTTCACTTGGGAATGTCACTAGCTATTTGTTTTAGTTTTTATTTCACTTAGGAATTTCACTAGCTATTCGTTTTAGTTTTAATTTCACTTGGGAATCTCACTAGCTATTCGTTTTAGTTTTAATTTCACTTAGAAATCTCACTAGCTACACTAGCTATTCGTTTTAGTTTTAATTAATGTCACTTAGAAATCTCACTAGCTATTCGTTTTAGTTTTAATTTCACTTAGGAATCTCAATACTATTACAAATCTTATGAGCTTATATTTCACTTTAGAATATCACGATTCCACTAGCTAGTCGCTTGAACTAGAATTTTACTTGGGGAATCTCACTAGGAATTCCCTTCGACGCTTCGTATTGCAAAATTTTTCCTAGCTGAGCAGAGGATGCCATGCAGCACAAAAGTTTTTAAACACAAAATAAACCGCAGTTTGAAACAAATCAAAAGAAATTTTGTCCGTTAGCTCGATTAAATTTACTAAAAATAGTAAGTTAAATAGTTACTCTGAAAACACACGGAACCTCCCCAGAAAAGGCTGCAAGAAAAAAGATCAAAAGAAAGCTAAAATTTAAGAGACGCTTGAACGTTTGATTAAATTCCAGTTGCCTTACCCGTCGCTCGAGTCGACAGCCTGGGAAGATATCCTAATCCTGCGCTTGAGTTTTCTGTTCGTTTGATGCCGTGTTTACTGAAGCCATTACAGAGAGATTGAGCCATCACTTCAGGGCCGTGATTGAAGACCATTTAATTGGCTTTCTGCTCTGACGTGCGCTCGCTGACGTGGTGTTTTCGCACGCAATTAATATTTGTGAAGCGTTTACGCAACGCAAGCTGAGTGAGGTCCATTGGTTTTCATTTAATGCGTTCATTGTAATCGCGTGAATAGAAATAAGTTTAGGTATTGTATGTATATTAAATGAATTAAATTTTATGAAGTTTATCAAATGAGTTCAGTATTGTGGAGCAATTTGATACAGATCCACGGCGCGCGATTAATTTTCATTTATTGCGTTCATTGTAATCGCGTGAATAGAAATAAGTTTAGGTATTGTATGTATATTAAATGAATTAAATTTTATGAAGTATATCAAATGAGTTCAGTGTTGTGGAGCAATTTGATACAGATCCACGGCGTGCGATTAATTTTCATTTATTGCGTTCATTGTAATCGCGTGAATAGAGATAGGTTTAAGGTATCTAATGTATATTAAATGAATTAAATTTTATAAAGTATATTAAATGAGCTCAGTATTGTGGAAAAATTTGATACAGATCCACGGCGTGCGATTAATTTTTACCGAGAATAACCTGTGAAATGCGTATCTGAAATAAGGTTTCAGTATCGTGCCGCTTATCTCTACTGTTTCTGGTATGTATGGCAGCTACTGTTTGCATAACGCATAAATGTTAGCAATGGGTGTATAAGGCAATTCAATTCTATTTATATACTGTAAAATTCAAAATATTACGCCTACTATAAGTTCATGCAAATTTTAAGCCATTGATATAATGCCTCATCGGGAACCGAGAGTCTGTGGAGATAAATCGCACATTTGACCACTTGTAAGGGTGATTTATGTTTGCCTTTAGTGNATCCTAACTACACAGTAAAAATTTACAGACGCGGCAGCTTCTGATTTGGATTACCAGAAGCTGGGGCGACTCTAAATTTTGTTACCCAGTGAAAATTTACAGACGCGGCAGCTTCTGATTTGGATTACCAGAAGCTGGGGCGACTCTAAATTTTGTTAGGGTAGAATGTCATCTCAGTTTTATCGGTGGCCTGCCATATGTTATTCCTTGGCTACATTAGGTATAGGTAGTATGTTAGAGGCTGACCCAGAAGGTAATAGAGCAAATGTAACTTAAATGCAGCTCTGTATAAGTGCAATGTGACATGCTCATGATTGATCGTCGGCTATGCCATCTTCTTTGGCCACAAATTTAATTTCCACGAATTTCTTTCGAAGTTAAAACGTAGAGTGCAATCGTGGAATCTTTGTGTGCTCTATCTTCAGTTCGGTTCAATAATCCAGCTTTGTCCTCGCTAATAACTTTCGGTAACTAATGGTCGGCTACATTCGGCGACTGATGTGATGCCTCTAATATTTGGCAACGTCGATTGCGTGAGGCATGGGGCATCAGGACGTTTATTCCGTCTGAAACAGATCACTTGTCTATGCTATGAATAATTTTTAAGTTATGACAGCCACACTTATGTTCTTATTACAGCCATACTCTTGCCCTAACAATTGCAAAAACTTCTACCCTGATGTTAGCCAAACTTCTGCCCTAGGATGGCTTTTATAGTCAACATTATTATCATGTGTCTGTCAAAAGTTCAGTTCCGTTTATTAGTTATTCAAACTACACGTAAGTGGTCGGAGAGGGTCTCTTGTCTGTTCATAGAATTATGCCTCATTTAGGCTCGCCAGGGGCTTGTTGATAGGAGTTGAATGGAGTGCTTGATCTCAATGATTTTTTTGATAACGAAGCATGCATTTTCCTAAACTAAATTGTAACAGAAATAAATTTTTACAGTTCCAAAATTATGCAATTATTATTAATTTTTATCTGTGACAATTCAAATTTTAATGCGGTAATCCCCTGGTTTAATTTTCGCTCAATATCTCATTACTGATGTCAACCATGTAAGTTACGTGCTGAATCAAATGACCAATTAACATTTTCTCCAACAGAAAGCTGGATGGCAATAAGCTGCGCCACTTGCCGGATGGACTCTTCCTGAACTGCCCCAGTCTCTATAAATTGTGAGTCATCACTTTTTATTTAATTAATTTCGATCTATATTGCACCGTTCTTTTAGTGGATGCAATTACTGTGCTTATGCATAATAACCAATTTCTACGGCAAGCTCAGTGGTTACCAGATAAGATAATTATATAACTTACGAGTCAATGAGTTGCAAATAAATTAAAATGGAAGAAAATCGAAAGCCTACCTAGTACCTACTAGAGCTTTGTTCTCGATTAGGCTGTTTATTTGCATGAATTGACTTGAAAGCTGTCAGGTTTAAATCGATGAATATATTCGTAAAAATAAGTTAATGAGTGTCCCATCGATGCACCTAATTTGCTTTCGTTTTCCCCTAGATTAGATAGTTTATTAATATTACTAGTATGTAAGTGGTCACTATAACCATTGATATGCCGCACATAATCTCTCGACCCATCTATAAACATCAGCGTGTCAATATCAATTTTAATTTGAACTTGTTTTTACGTCGCCAAAAATAATCTACCGATTCATATTCACGCTTCCATTGATGACAATACTTAACTGGTCCAGTCACTGCCAATTGGAATGGATGAAACCTCCATTTAAATTTACCTCCATGTCGACATTTATACGTAGCTGATTCTATTATTCTGAAATTAGTTTCAAGAATACCATGCATGGCGGCAGCCTAATAACCTCCTTTCATATATTGTTCACAATCGCCTGCTAAATTTGTTTTAAATTGTCTGCATGATTTTGAGAAGATTAAATGCATAATTTCTTAAATCACTGATGAAAAAGTATAATTTATTCTAATTGTTTAACAAATATTCTTCGCCGCGCACTTTTCAATTAAATTCGCTCATCTGGCGTGTAGGTATGTATATTATGATGACATTGCAACCCGCCTAATTATGGCAAAGATTCTACCAGGAATTAAAAATACAAATTTCTCTGAATGTTTGGTCGCTAATTTTGTTACCTTGTAAATCATGGAGGACGCAATTATTCACTTGGAATTTTTACTTAACATTAAATGAGTAAATTAAGTATTGTATTTGTTTTTCTGTACGTTAACCTTTAATTCGTCTACTTACGAAAGAATTTATAAAAGTTAAATTTGAATTTAAAGCTCCAAAGTCTTGAATGACATTTTATTGAATCCACCAGTATTTTGTTTAAAGAGGAGCTGCATTTCGCTGGCTGAGGCTGCATGGATTGCTTCCTGATCGGATTACTTGGGCATGCCTTTTAGAACCCAAGCTTGTCTTCTCGTGCATGTTATTTTCATGTTATTTTCAACACAAAACAGAAGTGCGCGTTAGATGCATTCCACCTTTACATGAGAACCTAAAAGTATAGACTCTTGTACTTTCATGAACGCACTAGAAATTGCGTAAGTATTTGCACTCACGCATGTTGACAGATTCTTTAAAAAACTTTCATATAACATAACTATGTACATGTTAGCAGATTTTTTACATAACTGCATAACTATAGGCTCGGTTCTTTTAAGCTCGTACCGCCACGAATCCGTCCTCTGAACGGAGTGCAAGCTTGCTTTACGACTAATGAGTGTTATTTCCGTCTGTATATAACGGATGAATAATGGTTTGATAAGCGTTAAGTGGCCACCATGTGTGTTACGGAGGAAGCACTGCTGCAGTAGTTACGATAATAGATAAATTTCATCGATAAAAAGGAAGTAGTCTTAGTCTCAGCGTCCAATGTTGTTGAAACACGACAATGCGATTAATTAATTGTAGGGAATTATTTTGGCGTCAGCAATCAAGTCACAAATACGTAAGCGCAGCGTGGATACATGACATGGTCTGTGTTCTGCATTGTGTCTTTTCTCCTGAAAGAAAAAATCATCCAAGATCGCAAGGTAGAAATAGTGTTTGTTCTATATAATCAGTGTTGTAAATAGGCTGAACTCTTATAAAATTGTAGATCAATTTGCAACTTGATAATAGTATTTCTTGCTATGTTTCAGTGCCCTGTAATTGCTGCTGCTTGCAATGGCTATATCAGTTATTAAAATTCTGTTTTAATTCTTCAACGAATCTTTGATGAATTATTTATTCCTAATTAATAGCAATTGTTCCATCTATATGATATCCGTATGAGAAAATCCTTGTCCCATAGTATTTAGGAAACAACTTGGTGTTAAAGTGACCTACTATTCGAAATGATACGAATTTGTATTATAAGAGTTGTTAACTATTTAAACAATGCATAGTTGAAGAATTTACGTACAGGATGGGTCAGACGCAATGCCAATTAAAATAATCAATACTATAAAAGAAATCTGCATGGTCAACTGAGAATGAACGATGACTTTCAAGATTTCCATATCAGCGCTGATGGTGTAGTAGCACAATCGGTAATTTTACCGTATCGTTGAAAATGCGTAGAATTTTTTTCCTTCAATTTGAACGCCACACAACATGCAGGGGCAACGAGTAACAATGGGAGAACTTTACTTCTATACAATGATTCGGTATCTGCCGCGTAGGAAAATATGGTAATTTGCATGTAGTAGGGATATTTGTGAAAGGAGAAGTCAAATCTGACTTGTCACTGATTCTAGACTTCGCAGAACTCTTACAGCTTGCAGTGATTTCCAATCCGCAATTCACTTTTCTTATATTGCTATTCTTAACAACCTGGTCATCTTACCGATTTTGACCAGAACTGTCGCAGGAAGCTGAGGCACGCAACTCACTGCTCCAATCCTGGTACTCTGAACTGTAACCACTGTGTCTCCTTAGTCCAGTGGTTACAGTACTGCGCACAGTCCTGAGGAAGACTTTCTTTGAAAAGTTGCCGCGAAAATACAGTCATTGAAATTTGAATAACAAGGGGAAGCAAACTAACTGTCACGCCAAACGAAACATCGTTCAGAAAACCAACAGCGGTTCACCGTATACCAAAGGTCCTTCCGACGATGCAGGATTTATTAACTTATAATTTTTTTAACTATTTTTTGTGGCGTAATTTTACATGGTTAACTTGGGGACTTGTTGGGACTTGGAATAGCTCATTATTATTATTACAATATCCTCGTGTTTAATGGCTTGATCTGAAGTTCTGGTAGATCTTCAACTTGCGTTGAAGTATGTACTCCATAACTTATTTTGTAATATTCTTAAATCAATTTGATAATTATCTTTCAGAATCAAGATGCGGAAGATTTAATTTCTTCGCTTCCCTCTATTTTTTCTCACAATTTTTCTTTGTTATTGACTCCGCGATCATTTGCAAGCAGAGCGTTCCTTCCTTCTTTCTACTTTAATATAACTTTTTAAAAGCCGAATGGTATCTTTCAATATTAAATCTAATACGGGACTTCAGTCGAGAGGCTGCTAAAGCTGTATGTGTTTATTGTGATTTGCGTATACACTGGAAATGTGGTGGGTTAAACTATATTAACGAAGTTATTTTCTTTTCTGAATATTCATCAAAATGAGTTCATGATATTCACGGTGCCAAATATTTGCAACCTGACAAAATTTGAGAGAGGAAGGCTGAAAATTTCTATGAAAATCGCAAATTTGAGCCTATCCACCTTTTTCTTAGTAAGAAATGGCCGTTGATAAAACACTGAACTTCAATAGTGTTGAAGTGCTCGCGATTATGAGAAGATAAGAAGTAAGCTTTGTGTTATGCCTGCGCCTAAACAAACCCAGGCCTCATTGTGTGGCGGCGCTGCTTTTGGGAGGGCGTGGTGAAAAAATAGCATTTTTCATGAAATATGGTGAAAAAATTATTCACTGTAAAGCGGAAACATCCTCTATGAAATACGGTGAAAAAGTTATTAACTGTATAACGGAAACATCCTCCATGAAATACGGTGAAAAAGTTATTAACTGTATAACGGAAACATCCTC